>NW_004444259.1:871879-890096 GCF_000243295.1 Trichechus manatus latirostris
AGGACCCATACCTCACACCATATACAAAAACTAATTCAAAATGGATCAAAGACCTAAATGTACATAAAAAACTATGAAGTTCATAGAAGAAAAAATAGGATCAACACTAGAGGCCCTAATACACGGCATTAACAGGATACAAACCATAACCAACAACACACAAACTCCAGAAGATAAGCTAGATATCTGGGATCTTATAAAAATCAAACACCTATGCTCTTCAAATGACTTTACCAAAAGAGTAAAAAGAGAACCTAACGACTGGGGGAAAAAATTTGGACCTTACAAGTCAGACAAAGGTCTAATCTCTATAATCTACAAGTAAATCCAACACCTCTACAACAAAAGACAAATAATCCAATTTAAAAATAGGCAAAGGAAACGAACAGACACTTCACCAAAGAAGACATTCAAGCAGCCAACAGACACATGAGGAAATGCTCACGGTCACTAGCCATTAGAGAAATGCAAATTAAAACAGCAATGAGACACCAACTCAACCTGGCACTACTGGCATGACTCAAAACCACTGGAAATAAGAAATGTTGGAGAGGCTGCTGGGAGATCAGGACTCTTATGTGCTGCTGGTGGGAATGCAAAATGATACAACTGTTTTGGAAAATGATATGGTGCTTCCTTAGAAAGTTAGAAGTAGAAATACCATACGATTCAGCAATCCCACTCCTAGGAATATAACGTAGAGAAATAAGAGCCATCACATGAATAGACATATGCACACCCATGTTCATGGCAGCATTGTTCACAATAGCAAAAAGATGGAAACATCCTAGATGCCCATCAATAGATGAATGGATAAACAAACTATGGTACATACACACAATGGAGTATTGTGCAACGATAAAGAACAATGATGAGTCTGTGAAGTATCTCATAACTTGGATGAATCTGGAGGGCATTATGCTAAGTGAAATAAGTCAATCACAAAAGGACAAATATTGTATGAGACCTCTACTGTAAAAACTCATAAAAAAGTTTACACACAAAAAGAAACAATCTTTGTTGGTTATGAGGGATGGGAGAGGTGGGGTGGGAAACTAAATAGACAATAGATAAGTGGTAACTTTGGTGAAGGGTAAGACAGTACACAATACGGGGGAAGCCATCAGAACTTGTGCAAGGAAAGGTCATGGAAGCTCCACAGACACATCCAAACTCCCTGAGGGACTGAATTGCTGGGTGGAGGGCTGTGGGGACCATGGTCTCGGGGAACATCTAGCTCAATTGGCATAACACAGTTTATAAAGGCAATGTTCTGCATTCTACCTTTGTAAGGAACGTCTGGGGTCTTAAAAGCCGTGAGCGGCCATCTAAGATACTCCACTGGTCTCACCCCTTCTGGAGCAAGGGAGAATGAAGAGAACAGGATACAATGAAAAGATTATTCCAAAGGACTAATGGACCATGGCTACCAAGGCCTCCACCAGACTGAGTCCAGTACGGCTAGATGGTGCCCAGCTACCACCACTGACTGCTCTGACCGGGATCACAACAGAGGGTTCTGGACAGAGCTGGAGAAGGATTATAAGAAAATTCTAACACACAAGAAAAGACCAGATTTACTGGCCTGAAAGAGACTGGAGAAATCCCGAGAGTATGGCCTCCGGACACCCTTTTATCTCAGTTGTGAAGTCACTCCCGGCGTTCACTGTTCAGCCGGGGATTGGACAGCCCCATAAAACAAAATGGGACTAATGAGGCACAGCAGCCCAGGGACAAGGACTAGAAGGCAGGAGGGGACAGGAAAGCTGGTGATAGAGAATCCAGTGTTGAGAAAGGACAGTGTTGACATGTCGTGGGACTGTTAACTATTGTCATAGGCAATATATGTACTAACTGTTTAATGAGAAACTATTCTGTTCTGTAAACCTTCATCTAAGTACAAAAAAAAAAAAAAAGAATTGTCTATGTGAGATCAAATTGACAACAGCAACTCAAAGGGTTTGATGGGAAGCCTAGGGGGCAGTGAATTGAAGACAATGGTGATGGAATAATTTGGAAAAGGACAGTGAGACTAGCAGCACAACTGGAAGAACGTAATCGATGTCACTGAATTGTACATGTAGACATTTTTGAAATGGTGTATCTTTGGCTATGTATATTTTCACCAGAAAAGGTCCTCCAAGATCGAGAAGGGAGAGTGTTGACATGTCGTGGGGTTGTTAACCAAAGTCATAAAACAATATGCATACTGACTGTGTAATGAGAGACTATTTGTTCTGTAAACCTTCACCTAAATTACAATAAAAAAAATAATAAAGTGTTAAAAAGCAAAGATGTCACTTTGAGGACTAAGGTGCCCCTGCCCAAGCCATGGTATTTTCAATAGCCTCATATGCATGCCAAAGCTGGACAATGAATAAGGAGGACAGAAGAAGAATTAACGATGCCTTTGAATTATGGTGTCGGCAAAGAATATTGAATACACCATGGACTGCCAGAAGAACAAACAAATTTGTCTCGGAAGAAGTACAGAATGCTCCTTAAAAGTAAGGATGTCAAGACTTTGTCTCACATACTTTGGACACGTTATCAGGAGGGACCAGTCCCTGCAGAAGGACATCATGCTTGGTAAAGTAGAAGGCCAGCAAGAAAGAGGAAAACACCCTCAATGAGATGGATTGACACAGTGGCTGCAACAATGGGCTCAACCACAGCAACCATTGTGAGGATTGCGCAGGGCAGGGCAATGTTTCGTTCTGTTGTACATAGGGTCACTATGAGTCGGAAGCGTCTTGACGACACCTAACAACAAGAGACATTATAAATTGACTCCAAGCAACTAAAGAAAGGGTTTAGCACTTTTACATTTTGCCATCATTGCTGCACCTCCTAATTTTTGTTGGTTATACTGGTTTGACTTTATCAATGGTTATAATGCATTCTGTTCTGCAGTGGTGTGACTCCCCTAGTAATTTTGCAGAGGTTCTATAGTTAGCCTTAGTTCTCTATTTTAACAGATTCAGTGCTCACAGCTTCTCTATTTCTGTGTTCTGATCTATCCCTTGACTGGTAGGATTTTTCTCATGGGGTAGTGTCATGGATTGAATTGTGTCCCCCAGAAATACCTGTCAACTTGACTAGGTCGTAATTCCCAGTATTGTATGATTGTCTACCATTTTAACATCTGATGTGATTTCCCTGTGTTTTGTAAATTCTATCACTATGATGTAATAAGATGGATTAGTGGCAGTTACACTGATCTCACTACAAGATTAGGTAGTGTCTTAAGCCAGTGTCTTTTGAGATATAAGAGAGAGAAGTGAGCAGAGAGACATGAGGACCTCATACCACCAACAAAGCAGTGCCAGGAGCCGAGCGCATCCTTTGGACCTGAGGTCCCTGCACTGAGAAGCTCCCAGACCAAGGGAAGACTGATGCATCACAAGGACCTTCCTCCAGAGCCGACAGAGAGAGAAAGCCTTCCCCTGGAGCTGACTCCCTGAGTTTGGACTTGTAGCCTACTAGACTGTTAGAAAATAAATTTCTCTTTGTTAAAGCCATCCACTTTTGTATTTCTGTTACAGCAGCACTAGATGACTAAGACAGGTAGTTTTTTTTTTCCAGAAGGGCTAATGGGTGCTTAATCTCCTGAGTCTTTTTTCTTTGCAAATATTCTTTATAGTTGAATAATAAATTGACTTGGGAGTAATATTCTTCAGTCGCACTTTCTTTCCCTCTTAGCTTTGTAGACATTGCTCTACCGACTTCTGGTACTGATAGTTTCTATGCAGAAGCACTAGGGCAGTCTGGTTTTTGTTCCCCTTGGTGATTTGCTTTTTCTGCTTGACTATCTGAAGAATTCTCTCATTATACTAAAAGTTAAATAATTAAACCAGGACATGTCTTCACATTAACGATTCTATATCCGTTTTTCTTGGTATGCGGCATGCTTTCCTCATCTGATGATTTATGTCTTGCTTTATTTTGAGAATTCTCCAAGTTAGACTGTTGAATACTTTTTCCGTTGTATTTGTTGAGTTCTCTTTGTGCTCTTGTGTTAGTAATCTCATTCATCCATTCAGTCAATACATATTTATTAAAGGCCTACTAAGTGCCAGGCAAGGAGACCTGGTGGCGTGGTAGTTAAGTGATCGGCTGCTAACTGAAAGGGTGGCAGTTCAAACCCATCATTTGCTCTTCAGGAGGAAGATGTGGCAGTCTGCTACCATAAAGATGACAGCCTTGGAAACCCTACGGGGCAGTTCTACTCAGTCCTATAGGGCCACTATGAGTCAGAATCGACTCAATGGCAATGGCATTTTTGGAAGTTCCAGGCATTGTACAGGACAAAAATCCCTGCCCTCCTGGAGGTAACCTTCTAGTGGGAAGAAGAAAACAGGCAATAAACAAGATAAATGTGTACAGTATATAGTATATTGGAAGATGACAAGTGCTATCTAAAGCAGGGGATCTGTTGGGATACAGTTCTAAATAGGGTGCTTAGGGAAGGCCTCATGGAGAAGGAGACATTTGAGAAAGACTCCGACTCAGCCCTCTTCCTTGAACTCCAATTGCCTACTTGATATTTCCAAATACTTTCCAGTTTTCAAAAATTGATTTTTATTTTGGAAATCTTTTCTTTTGCTCTTTTTTGCAATTGTGAGCTTATAATACTTAAAAAAAAATCACTTTGTAGTAAATCTGAGTGGGCATTCAGGAAGGAGAAGAGATAAACTCATCTGTTCAATCTGCTATGCTTAACCAGAATTGTTTACAAATTCTTTTTATTTTCCTTGAGACCTCAGTTACAAAGAATTGGACTATTAATAACCCTTGGTTTATAATGTGCTATTACCACTGGTTTTTGCATGGCCTTAATTTATTCATTTTAATTATTTAATTAATATAACCATCACTTCGTCTCGCTTGCTTTGGACACGTTATCAGGAGGGATGAGTCCGTGGAGAAGGACATCATCCTTGGTAAAGTAGAGGGTCAGCAAAAAAGAGGAAGGCTCTTGTCTTAGAAATCCAGTGCTGCAATAACAGAAATGCCACAAGTGGATGGCTTTAACAAACAGAAATTGATTGTCTCACAGTTTAGGAGGCTAGAAGTCTGAATTCAGGGGTGTTGGCTCTAGGGAGAAGCTTTCTCTCTCTCTCTGTTGGCTCTGGAATATGGTCCTTGTCTCTTTGAACTTTTGCTCCCGGGCGATCTTCATCTCTCTTTCCCCATCTCTGCTTACTTGCTTGCTTGTTTAATCTCTTTTATATTTCAAAAGAGATTGACTCAAGGTACATTCTACACTAATCCTGCCTCATTAACATAGCAAACTCAACCCATTCACAAATGGGTTTATAGCCACAGGCAGAGGTTAGGATTTACAACACATATTTTGGGGGGACACAATTTAATACATACCAACCCTCAACGAGATGAATTAACATAGTGGTTGCAACAATGGGCTCAAACATACTGCTATTGTGGGGATGGCACAGGACCAGATAGCATTTCGTTCTGTTATACGTGAGGTTGCTGACTCGGTGGCACCTAACAACAACACAATTAATATACAGAACATCTATGATCCCTCTATCAAACTTGAGAATTAAAATTTACTCGTATCTGATGTCTGCCTATGTGCTCATTCCCCTCCCATCCCCTGTCTCCCACCCAACCCCAAGGAAACCACTAACCTGAATTTTGTATTTATAATTGAAATGATTTAATATGTTTATGTATGTAATTTTTTTTTTATCACATATAGACCTCCACAAGAAGTTGTCTAGTTTTACTTCTTTGTGAACTTTATAAAAAAAGGCTCATACTATATGTAGTCTTCTTGGGCTTGCTTTTGTCTCTCAACATTATGTTACTAAGATTTTTTTCCATGTTGGTTTTTGAGGCTGTATTGCATTTATTTTCACTTCTGAACAATGTATTTGTTTGTCCATTCTCTTGTTGATAGTAATTTAGTTTTTTCTTGTCTTTTGCTATGACAAGCAGTGTTGCTATGAACATTGTCATACCTGCCTCCTATTGTAACTGGAAGTGGAATTGCTGCACCATAGGGTTTACAAACATTCAACTTCACAATATTATGCCCAATTGTTTTGGCAACGTGGTAGTACCAATTTTCACTCCCATCACCAAAGTATAAAAGATTCTATTGTTCCTCATCCTCTACAACATTTGTCAGCATTCTCAATTTTTGCCAATTGAATGGATATAAAATGGCATCTCACTGTAGTTTTGATTTTCATTTTCCTGATTGCTAATGAGATTGAGCATCTGTTCCTATGGTTATTGGCCATATGCCTTTCCTCTTCTATGAAATGTCTGTTTCTGTCTTCTGCCTAATTTCCTGTTGAGTTGTTTGTTTTTTCTTATTATTGATTTGTAGTTCTTTATATAGTAATCATATTTAACACATAATCATATGTGTTGCCAAATAGCTTATCTCAGTTTCTGGCCTGTCTTTTCATTTTCTTTAAGGTGATTCTGATGAGTAAAAGTTCTGTATTTTCACATAGTAAAATTATCTTTTCTTTTATAGTAAGTGCTTTTTGTGACTAATTTAATAAATCTGTGCTGGTCATTTGCCTGGTTGCCCTCAGATTCATTCTCTGCCCTCCCCTTGCTCTGCTTGGAATCAGCAGAGGGTGGCACCTGCAAATTACATTTCTCAGGCTCCCATGCCCATTGGCTTCCAATTAGGTTTGGCCAATGGGAGGAACTGCCGTGATATTGAAGAGCAAGAGGAGGGGAGAAACCAGGGTATTTTCTCCCTCTCTCTCTCTGCTTTGGGTGGCATCTCTGTCAATGGTCATGTCTCCTCCAGTTACTGATAGGTAGCCCTGTCTCTGCTTCCACTGGGTAGTTCCTCCTCTACAATTCCAGTTCTTTGGTCATGGTGTATAATTCTTTTCATACATTGCTGGATTCAGTTTGATAGTATTTTGTTGAGGAATTTTGTGTCCATATTCATTAAAGATATTAGTCTGTAGTTTTCTTTTCTTGTGATGGCTTTGTCAGGTTTTGACCTCATAAAATGAATTGGGTTGTATTCCCTCCTCTTCTATTTTTTGGAAGAGTTTTCGAAGAATTAGTATTAATTCCTCTTTAAATGTTTGATAGAATTCAGTGGTGAAGCCATTGGGGCAAGGGATTTTCTTTGTGAGTAGTGTTTTTATTACTAATTCAATCTTTTCACTTGTTATAAGCTTATTCAGATTGTCTATTTCTTCTTGAGTCAGTTTTGGTAGTTTGTATTTTTCTAGGAATTTATCCATTTTATCTAAGTTATCTAATTAGTTAGTGTACAACTGTTCATAGTATTCCTTTAGAATCCTGTAAGGTGGGAGGTAATGCCCCCTCTTTCATTACTGACTCTAGTAATTTGAGTCTTCTTTCTTTCTTTTCTAAATGTATTGGTCAATCTAGCAAGAGGTTGGTCAATTTTGTTGATCTTTTCAAAGAACCAGTTTGGGTTTCATTGATTTTCTCTATTGTTTTTCTGTTCTCTATTTCATTAATTTCTGCTCTGATTTTTACTATTTCCTTCCTTTTGCTTACATTTGGCTTAGTCTGCTCTTCTTTTTCCAGTGTCTTATGGTGGAAGATTAGGTTATTGATTTGAGACCTTAATATAGGTGCTTACAGCTATAAATTTCCCTTTAAGAACTGCTTTAGCTGCATCCTGTAAGTTTTGGTATGTTGTATCTTCATTTTCATTTATCTCAAAATATTTTATGATTTTTTGTTTGACCAGTTGGTTATTTTGTAGTCTGTTGTTTAATTTCCACATATTTATGAATTTGCCCATTTTTTCCTGCTATTAATTTGTAATTTCATTTCATTGTGGTCAGAGAACAAACTTTGTATTATTTTTATCCTTTTAAATTCATTGAGGTTTGTTTTATGGCCTCGAGTGGTCTATCCTGGAGAATGTTTCATGTGCACTTGAGAAAAATATATATCCTGTTGTCTTTGGGTGGAGTGTTCTATAGATGTCTGTTAGGTCTAGTTGATTTATACCATTGTTCAAGTCTTTTATTTCCTTATTGATCTTCTGTCTAGATATATGCATTATTAAAGTGGGGTATTGAAAATTTCCAGTTATTGTTGAATTATTTATTGTTCCCCTCATTTCTGTCAGTTTTTGCTTTATGTATTTTGGTGCTGCTCTGTTATTAGATGCATACATGTTTATAATTGTTATACTTCTGTGATGATTAATCCTACTATTATTCTGAAATTTTCCTCTTTATCTCTAGTAACATTTTTTTGTTTAAAGTCTGTTTTCTCTGATACTAGTATAGCCACTCCAGCTTTCTTATGCTTACTGTTTGCATGATATATTTTTTCTTATCCTTTTACTGTCAATCTGCTTACATCTTTGAAACTAAAGTATGTATCCTCTAGAGAGTATAGTGTATCATTTTTTTATCCAAGTCTGACAATCTATGCCTTTTGATAGAATAATAACATTTAATGTTATTATTTATATAGTTGGATTTACACCTGCCATTTTACTTTCATTTACTTTCTGTCTCATGTATTTTTTGTTCTTCTATTCCTACTTTACTGCTTTCTTTTCCATTAAGTGAATAATTTCTAATGTAGCAATTTAATTACTTTCATGAAATTTTCAGAACCCTGGTGGCACAATGGTTAAGCACTCAGCTGCTAACCAAAATGTTGGTGGTTCAAACCCACAAGCCACTCCATTGGAGAAAAGACCCAGTGATCTGCTCTCGTAAAGATTTCAGCCTAGAAACCCCATGGGGAAGTTCTACTCCATCTGATTGGTCACTATGAGTCAAAATCAATTGGACGGCACACAACAGCAACAATGATATTTTCACTACATCTTTTTTGAGTTTTTCTTTTTTAATGGTTGCTCTAAGGTTTACCATATACATCTTAACATATCAGAATCAGCTTCAAATTTATAACAGTTTAATTCCAGTGACATGAAAATGTTTCTCCGACATAGCTCTATTCTCTTTTCTCCCTTTTTGTGATATTATTGTTATATATATTACATCTATTGATGTTACAACTCAATAATATGTTGTTATAATTATTACTTCACCATCTGTCATCATTTTCTTAGCTCATTACACCTTTGTTCCCATCTACTTCCTTTGTGCTCTTACTGGCAAATATATTTATATACATTTCTATATGTTGTAGGCCCAACATTGCATTATGTATGTATTGTTTTATACAATTTCTTTTTAATTCAATTATGAGAAGAAAGGAGGCAAATACACATTTATACTGTTTTTTTAATAATTACATAATTGCCTTTACCAGTGCTCTTTGCTTTTTTTGTGTGTATTCAAATTACCATCTGGGGTCACTCGCTTTCAGCTGGAAGAACTTCCTTTAATATTTCTTGTAAAGTGGGGCTGTTTGCCACAAATTTTCCCATTTTTTGTTTATCTGGGAAAGTCTTATTTCATCTTCATTTAAAAAAAAATCTCTGCTGGAAATAGTTTTCTTGGTTGACAGTGTTTTCTTTGAGTACAGGCAGTCCTTGGATTATAATGAGTTCTGTTCCTAAGTCTGTCTTTAAGTTGAATTTGTACTTGAGTCAGAACAGTTAGGTACAGTTCATATCTAACGTTTAAGTTAGTCAAATGTTTATCTTAGTATATAGTGTACCTTTATATACATAAAAAACGTTAAAGAAACACTTCCAGAAACACTAAAACATCTCTAGCATAAAAATACAGTAATAATAATAATAATGTTTTGATGCACATTGCAAAATAGTGCCCGTTTGTTATTAAAAACCATCGTACGTACCTTCTCCACAGTTGAAGGGATACCTACAGGGCAAATGTTACCCGAAATACTCAAAAGAGTCTGTTCTGTAAAATGTTTGAGACCATTTAGGTACTTTATTATATATTCTGAACTAAAAAATCTACGGTGTACCATGGGGACACATTTCTGCTGGGTTTTGAATCCTCCTCAGCAGAGGCAGGGAGGGTTGGAGGCATGAACAGGATGGTGCTTGGGCCAGATGGGTCATTCTCTCATCACCTCCTCACCAGACCTGTCAACCCCACACAGCAACAATAAGGCACCTGCCTCAGGGTACAAGGGAGAAAGTGCCACTCAGAATGTGCTAAGAGTGAGCCCAGGGCCCAAGGGTTGGAAAGAAGATGCTTAGGGAAAGCCAAGCTTGAAGTCCTCCACAGACATCCAGAAACCATATGGATATACAGAGGTCAGGAATCTAAGACTGCCCCCCACCCCCACCTTCCAGCCACCAAAATGCCAGGAACTGCTGCAATAGTGAAATCCTATATGTGTGAGGTAGGGGAAACAGAAGCCCAGAGAGATGCTGCTATGGCCCTTGGCTGAACAGCACGAAGGGTCTGGCGGGTAAGAGGGTGCCACAGAGGCCTGGCCTTGTGCCCAGAGAAGCACAATGACAAGTTGTACTTGAAGAATGTGTAGAGCATGAAGCCCTCATCCTGGCTGTCGACTGCCACCCACTGCAGGCCCACCATGCAGAGCACAGCAGCAGTGCTTGGGGCACATAGATGGTGGGGCTGGCCCTTTCTGAGCTCTGAGGGAGGCAGATGCATGTGGGTTCTCTGCTTGCTGCTGTGGCTGCAGTTGGGCACACCATGTCACAGGGCCCCACTTGCCACCAGCAGCGCCTAAGGACCTACTGCAGCACCTGCACACACAGGAGAAGCCTGGCCTGTCGTGGGAGTCAGGAGGTCCGAAGACCAAGTCAGTTTTTTCCTGATAGGTTTTACAGGCGTTTGTTTGTAACTACGGGTTGTATGTAAGTTGGATATTCCTAACCCAGAGACTGCCTGTACTATGAATACATTATACCACTGCTTTCTGGCCTCCATTGTTTCTGCTGAGAAGTCACCTGTTAGTCTTACTGAGGTTCCATGGTAAGTGATGCATCATTTTTTCTTGCTTTCAAGATTTTCTCTTTGTATTTGACTTTCAGCATTTTACTATGATGTATCTGTGTGTAAATCTCTTTGTGTTTATGCTACTTAGAATTTGTTGAGCTTCCTGGGTGTGTGGGTTATTGGTTTTCAATAAATTTGGGAAGCTTTCTGCCATTATTTCTTTAACTATTTTTTCTTTTCCTTTCTCTCTCTTCTCTTTCTAGTACTCCCATTACACCTATCTGGTGTGCCTAATGATGTCCCACATTTCTATCAGTTGTTACATGCTGTCAGATAGTTTCCAACTTATAGTGACCTTATGTACAACAGAATGAAAAACTGCCCGGTCCCGCACCATCCTCACAATCGTTGCTATGTTTGAGCCCATCGTTGAAGCCACTGTATCAATCCATCTCATTGAGGGTCTTACTCTTTTTTGCTGGCTCTCTACTTTACCAGGCATGACGTTCTTCTCCAGGGACTGGTCCCTCCTGATAACATGTCCAAAGCACGTGAGACCAAGTCTCACCATCCTCGCTTTCAAGGAGCACTTTGGCTGTACTTCTTCCAAGACAGACTTTTTCGTTCTTCTGGCAGTCAACTAATGCCTGGGATATCAGTCTTTATGCTTTCCATTCCGTTTTTGGCAACTTCCAATTTTCCTAGATTTATACTTTGTGCATTCTCATTCCAATTACTAATGGATATTTGCAGCTGTCTCTTCTCATTTTGAGTCATGCCACATTGGCAAATGAAGATCTCGAAAGGTTGTCTCCATCCACGTCATTAAGGTTGACTCTACTTTGAGGAGGCAGCTCTTACCCAATTGTATTTTGAGTGCCTTCCAACCTGAGGGACTCATCTTCTGGCACTATATCAGACAATGTTCCACTGCTGTTCATAAGGTTTTCACTGGCCAGTTTTTTTCAGAAGTAGACCACCAGGTCCTTCCTCCTAGTCTGTCTTAGTCTGGAAGCTCCACTGAAACTTGTCCACCAAGGGTGACCCTGCTGGTATTTGAAATATCAGTGGCATAGCTTCCACCATCACAGCAACACACAAGACACCACAGCCAACAGACTAACAGATACATTCTTTTCTTCTCTGTTCTTTGACTTCCTAGTCTTCATTGCTTTATTGCCAAGTTTGTTTATTCTTTCTTCTGCAAGTTCAGATCTACTACTGAGCCCCTCTAGTGACTTTTTTATTTTAGTTATTGTACTTTTCAGCTACATAATTTCCATTTGTTTTTTTTCTAATACTTTCTACCCCTTTATTGATATTCACTATTTGATATGACATTATCATCACACTTTATTTTTTCAAATCATACTTTCCTTTTGTTCTGTGAGCATATTTATAATGGCTACTTCGAAGTCTTTTCTATTAATTCTGACATTTGGTCATTGTCACAGACAGTTTTTGTTGTCTTCTTTTTTCCAGTATATGAGAGTTCACAGTAAGGTTGTGGAGATAGGCAAAACAGATTTTTTGGTTTTTGGTAACAGTTTTATTGAGATATAATTCATGTACTATACAATTCACATATTTATAGTGTATGATTTGATGATTTTTAGTATGTTCACAGAGTTATTCAACCATACTCACAGTCAATTCTAGAACATTTTCATCACCCCCTAAAAAAATTCCATACCTATGACCAGTCACTCCCCCATTCCACCTTCTACCTAGTCCCTGGCAACCACTAATCTGCTTTCCTCTTCTATGAATTTGCTCATTCTGGATATTTCAAATAGATGGAATCATACAATACTCTGCCTGTTGTGTCTGACTTCTTTCACTTAGTGTAATGTTTTTAGATTCATCCCTGTTGTAGTATGTATCAGTACTTCATTCCTTTATAAGGCTTAATAATATCCCATTGTGTAGGTATGTCACATTTTGTTTATCCATTCATCAGTTGATGGCATTTGGGTTGCTTCCACCTTTTGCTTTATTATGAATAATGCTGCTATGAACATTGGTGTCCAAGGTTTTGTATGGGCATATGTTTTCATTTTTCTTGGGTATATAGCTAGTGTCTTTGATTTTTGAATTTTTTTTACTTTGCAGGATCCTAAATTTCTCCTTCTTCTTTTTTCCATTATTCATGCAGTTTCATGAGGGCCTCTCCCTTCCTTTCTTTGAACTCCTTCAGACTGTATCCTTGAGTTACAGGTCTTTTTTTAAGTCACTTCCCTGTAATCAGTGCTCTGACCTAGCAGGGCACTTTCTTCACTATTTTCACACTTAGTGTGAACTTTATTTTTCTTGTGATTTTTCATCATTCTTAAGCCCATAGCCAGCTCCCTTCTTTCTGTCGTCCACATAGATTTTTTCCAGATCACTCTCACTTTCCATGCAGGCTGTGGACATAGCATGAGAGATGACTTGCTTGTTAATATTTATACTTAAAGTTAATTTGAAGTTCAGAATTCTCTGCCTTCTAGTTCTGCTGAAGATATAGGGTTAGTATGATTTTATTTATTCTTGTTATTCTTTATTGTTTTGAGGAGAGGGTGTATTGGGAAATTTGGATTATGCCACCACCATTATCTTGGTTTTCCATAATTCCCCACCAATGTATTTCTTAATACTTAGGAATATATTGTCCTCCAGGATATCTTGTGCCATTGGCTAGGTATGGTTAATGGATGGCTGAGCAGGCTGCACATAGTAGTTCCAACCAACATACTCATCAATTGGAGCCTTTGGACTTTTTCAATCTACAGTATGTCAAGGAAGTTCCAGCATTATGTATATGCCATCAGTTGAGTCAAGGCTATTATTAGCCAACCTTGTAAACTCATAACACTATTTCCATGGGCTTAAGCCAACATATTAAACATTGCAAAAGCTGTGAATGCACGCATGTCAATTAATTTAATCTTTTTGAGTCTTATTTTCTATCTTTCTTTCTCTAACCATTTATAATTTTCTCCTTCACATTTTCACCATGCTCCTGTCAACACAATTTCTGAGGTCTTGTAACTCTTTTGGTATATGGGCTATCTCCTTCCAGAGTAGACCTTGTACCTCTCTCTGGGCTATGTTGAGTATCAAACTCTCATTATGTGTTTAGAGGCAGTGAGAAATGGTGGGGATGGGATCTTGAAGAGAATAGGCATTGGCTTGTAAGTCTATTGTCCAATGTTCAACCATCGAAAGGATTTAATGCAGGACAGAAGGGAGGGGATGCCTCTGGTAGAAAAAGAGGTTTAGGGGAATTTGGAGGTTTAAAATGTTCAGTCTCATCCATGTATCCACGACTTTTCAGAAGTCTTCATTCTATTTTCCTGGGTCCCACTCCTTAACAGTAACTGCCCTTACCTTAGCCTAAGAGACCTAAGTTGAACATTTAATCGGCGTGACAACCCTTACAATTAGATCTTGGGCTTGGTCTTCAGTCAAATCTTCCTTATGGCTAAGGATATAGTAACTCTCAAAGCAGCCATTGAAGCCTTCTTGTTCTCTACTTGTGTTCTTAATAAGAAGCTAAGAGACACCATAATCTTTATAATAACTATTATTGCCATGTCAACCAAGTGCTATAGTCATTTTATCTCCTAACACATTGTCCTCCACTTTCATCCCAGTTATCACTGGTGATAATTTTAGTAACCATAATGTTACTGAATGCCAAGTACTACCCAAGTATCATTTCACATTGGCAAGGAGACTGTCTCTGCTCTGCTTGAATATATGTCCAATCCAAGCCCATAATCCCATTCTGAGGATTTGTTTCCTGGGGTTATTTCTGGTCAAATATTGTACTAGACAGATTACCAACAGGAGACACATGGGACAGGAAGAACAAGAGGGAAAAAAGGTAATTTGAAAAGGCATAGTGCAAAAATCTGGGGCTTAGTAGTAGCTGACTGGTTACAATTCTTAGGCCTGAAAGGATTAGTGGAGAGAGCAGTTCCTAGGACCCAGAGGAAGAGTTTTGTAGAGTCATTTGTCATAAGAGGTACAGTGACCTTCCACTGAGGGACCAGTCAGCTCAGAGTGACCTTACAGGGATAAAGTCAGGGAAATAAATATCCTGGACTGATTTTTTTGTCCTTCCTTAAAATTCCTTCTAGGGTATCTTGTTGACTGAACCCAGCTGGGAAACAAAGGTCAAGGGAGCAAGGTTGGTCAAGTTCATACAAGCCAGCCTTCTGAGACAGCAGGTTGCAGAAAGGTGAAGAGTAGATCTGGTAGGGGTGGATGGTAAACAGAGGACACCCAACATAAGTACTTACTGGGTTCTTTAACATCTGAAAGTGGCTCTATTTTCCATTCACAAAACTGGCCTGAGTGGATATAGAATTTAGGATGATAATTACTTTCCCTTGGAAATCTATAAGCATTGCTCCATTGTTTTCTAGCATTTAATATTATAGATGAAGAGTCTGACTCTGATCTGATTTTCTTTCCCTTGTGGATAATTTTGTTTTTCTTTTTGAAAACATGTAGGGCTTTCTTTTTTTTCCTTGGAATTCAGAAATTTCCCCAGGATATGTTTAGATGTGAGGCTATTTTTTGTTCTTCTTGCTCAGCTCCAAGTGGGTTCTTTCCCCATGAAAACTCAGCTCTGTCTCTTATTCTTTCTCTCATAATTTCAATCTGTCATTTTGCTCAGCACTCTGTGATCATTCCTTAAGGTGTTCTTTTAATTAATAAATTCAGTTTTCAGCTGCACCCAATCTGCTATTCAGTATCTCATTTATATTTTTATTTTGTCAAACATGTTGAACATTTCTAAAGACTGTTTCTTGTTCCCTAATACTTTTCATTTTTCACAGTGGTCTGCTCCTGTTTTATATCTGCATATTCTCTCAAATTTCACAGAGAATACTGATTAGATTTCAGAAAATTCTTTCCTGCTTGCTAGATTGACTCTGTTTCACTAGTTCAAGCTCATTTTTCAGATTTTTTTTTCTGCTTATTCTCTCCCATATACCCAGTGATTTTCTCTTGTCTGTTCCTTTGTTTATTGGTATTGGTAGCTTGTGTTCTGCTTAATTCCACTCTCCCATTCAACCTATCTTAGGTGGCAAAGCTTCACCTCCCTTAATTTTTTCCTCATCACAAGCTGGTTCAATGGGGAAAAGGAATTAAATAGAGGAATGTTTCTTGTCCTTTCTGAAGCACCATTTAGATCTTATCCCTCCAAGCCAGAGAAACTTAGTGAGACAATTGGAATTTTCTTTACTGCCCTATTCCCAGGGGCTGGAGGAGTGTGTGGTGGCTCCTATAGTCCTCTTACAATTCAGTACAAGTTGTATTGTGTTTGGCATATGTGCTCACCAGAGAAGTTTTCTTCTCTCTTCAGGCCCTATTGTTCATTTCAGTGGGAGGCTATTTCTGTCAAGGCATACATATACTGGCATCTTTCCCAGAAGTCAACTGGGTTTGCAAATAAAGAAGAATTTTTTTAAAAAAAGATTGAGCATTGAATTCAAGAAGTTAGAGAGAGAGGCGGGGCCAAGACGGTGGAGTAGTCAGACACTTCCGGTGGACGCTCTTACAACAAAGACCCCAAAAAACAAGTGATTCAATTATATAGGCAATCTGAGAGACCTGAACATCAAAGGCAGAGTTGAGGAACTGGACTGAGTGGCAGGGGGAGGGAGAGATGGTTCAGAAGCAGCGAGGAGTTGCCAGACCTGATCTGGCGAGAGCCTGAGCCCTTCAGGCCTGATCAGCTCATGGGTGAGTGGTGAGGCAGGCAAACAGCCATGCTCCGGAGGCTTGTTTTCCACTCCGGGAGAGACCCAGCTGCTGAGAGGCTACAGGGCCACCCAGAACCAGTGAGAAGCAGCCCTCATCGGCAAAAGATAACTATTTGCATAGTGCTTATTGCGTGGATCAAGAACACCCCCCCGTAGGGAAAAACCTCTCTCCCATTTACCTCCCTGCTCCCTGCTCTTCACTGGGTCCCAGACTGGGCCAGAAGTAGGATCCGTCACACACCAGAGCCATTCTTCCTGCCTTGGAGAGTGAACAAATTAACAAACGGGGGAAAAAATAAACTGCTGGCTCCCCTAAGCCAGGAACCCAGGGTAGGCATAGCTCCTTTGCCTAGGCACAGGCATAAGGGGTCCATGGACTTTGAGTACCTTTACCCCTGCATAGACTTGTGTGGGCCCATCTCAATAGCATAGGCCCTCATTACCACAGTACAGCAAGGTATATACCGGAAGTCTAACTTCAACAGTTTCAGCTGTGAAATGGTAGGTTCTTGACACTCGACACTGCTCTGCCCATTAAGCAGGGTCTTCACCTACCCACATCAGGGGCCTGAGGACTGGTGGCTCCACCCACGCCACCTAGCCACCTGTGATAGGGGCCCATGAATAAGAGGTACCCCCAGTCCTTACAGCTAACAGCATTAAGTGCTCATAGTCCAGCTGCAAAGCCCACCCACCTACACGCTCTAGGGAACAGGGACACGCCTTCCTCCTAGAAACTGGGGGGGCAGCTGTCAGCACCCTGCCTTGCTCAGAGTGTGTCCCGCTGCTCTAGCCAGATGCCTGTGCTTACACCAATCACCCATACCTGTCTAGGACTGTAAGTGAGAGCCTACACCACACACTTGGTGGCCGACTACCAGGGTACCTGAGCTGAATCCATACAGGAGGAGTGGGAGGACTCCTGAGCTCACATACCTAGTAACGGATCTAACCACCTGGTGACAGGACATTAGAGCTTCAAAGGTACCAATAATCAAACTAGCTCATAAGAACAGCCTATTTAGGCATATCAAAACAAAACAAGAAGCTAAGACACAGTAAGCAAACATAAAATAAATAAATATAATAACTTATTGATGGCTCAGAGACAACAGTCAATATCAAATCACATAAAGAGCAATCCATGATGGCTTCAGCAATCAGAAATCCAGAAGATTAACAACAAAATTTCAGAATTAGACAACTCAGTAGAAAGTCACAGGAGCAGAATTGAGGCAATGGAAGTCGGAAATAGTGAGACTGAAGATAAAGCACTTGACACCAACTTATATGAGGAAAAATCAGATAGATAAAAGGATTAAAGAAAATGAAGAAACTCTAAGAATTACGTGGGACTCTGTCAAGAGGAATAACCTATGAGTGATTGAAGTACCAGAACACAGGGGGATAACAGAAAATACAGGGAGAATTGTTGAAGATTTGTTGGCAGAAAACTTCCCTGATATCATGAAAGATGAGAAGATGTCTAAACGAGAGCTCATTGAACCCCACATAAGGTAGATTCCAAAAGAAAGTCACCAAGATATATTACAATCAAACTTGCCAAAACCAAAGATAAAGAGAGAATTTTAAGAGCAGCTA
>NW_004444259.1:890196-891233 GCF_000243295.1 Trichechus manatus latirostris
CAAAATTACAAGAAATACTAAAGGGAGTCCTCTGGTTAGAAAATCAGTAACATCAGATAACAACCCCAGACTAGAACACAAGACAGAGCAACCAGATATCAACCCAGATAAGAAAGGCAAAAAAGTAAATCAAAGCTAAAATGCTGAAAAAAGGGAAACAGATGTCCATATGTAAAAGATGACAACATTAAAACAAAAAAGAGACTTATAAAATGTAGACATAGATTTTTCATATGGAGAGGAAGCCAAGGTGATATAAAGAAATAAAAGACTGGTATAAGCTTAGAAAAATAAGGGTAAATATTAAGGTAGCCACAAAGGAAACTAACAATCCTACAAGTCAAAATAAAAAACTAGAAAAATATAAAGACTCAGCAAACAAAATATCAACAACAATGAAAAAGATGAAAAGAAAATACATAAAGAAAAACGACTCAGCACAGAAAATTAAGTGGAACAAAAAAACTGTGAACAACACACAAAAAAAGACATCAAAATGACAGCACTAAACTCATACCTATCAATAATTACACTGAATGTAAATGGACTAAATGCACCAATAAAGAGACAGAGAGTGGCAGATTGGATTAAAAAAAAATCCGTCTATATGCTGCTTACAAGAGACATATCTTACACTTAAAGACACAAACAAACTAAAACTCAAAGGATGGAAGAAAATATATCAAGGAAACAACACTCAAAAAAGAGCAGGAATTTCATGAGAAACTATTTGTTCTGTAAGCCTTCACCTGAAGTACAATAAAAAAAAAAGAAAGAGCAGGAGTGGCAATATTAATCTCCGGCAAAATAGACTTTAAAGTAAAATCCACCCACAAAGGATAAGGAAGGACCCTATATAAGGATTAAAGGGTCAACACACCAGGAGAACATAACTATAATAAATATTTATGCACCCAACGACAGGGCTCCAAAATACATAAAACAAACTCTAACAGCACTGAAGAGAGAGATAGACAGCTCCACAATAGTAGTAGGAGACTTCAACACACCACTTTCAGTGAAGGACAGAACATCCG
>NW_004444259.1:891806-893574 GCF_000243295.1 Trichechus manatus latirostris
CAGAATAGACCACATATTAGGCCATAAAGCAACACTCAACAAAATCCAAATCATCAAAATATTACAAAGCATCTTTTCTGACCATAAAGCCATAAAAGTAGAAATCAGCAACAGAAAAAGCAAGGAAAAAAATCAAAGACATGGAAACTGAACAACACCTTGCTCAAAAACTACTGGGTTATAGAAGAAATTAAGGATGGAATAAAGAAAATCATAGAATCAAACAGGAATGAAAACACATCCTATCAGAACCTTTGGGACACAGCAAAAGCAGTGCTCGGAGGTCAGTTTATAGCAATAAATGCACACATCCAAAAAGAAGAAAGGGCCATGATCAAAACATTAACTCTACGACTGGAACAAGTAGGAAGAGAGCAGCAAAAGGAGCCCTCAGGCGCCAGAAGAAAGGAAATAATAAGAATTAGAGCAGAATTAAATGAAATAGAGACTAGAAAAGCAATTGAAAGAGTTAACAAGACCAAAATCTGGTTCTTTGAAAGATCGACAAAACTGATAAACCATTGGCCAAACTGACAAAAGAAAAACAGGAGAGTAAGCAGATAACCCGTACAAGAAATGAGATGGGAGATATCACAACAGACCCAACTGAAATTAAAAGAATCATAACAGAATACTATGAAAAATTGTACTCTAACAAATTTGAAAACCCGGAGGAAATGGACAAATTTCTAGAAACTCACTACCTACCTAAACTAACACAAACAGAGGTAGAACAACTAAATAAACCAGTAATAAAACAAGAGATTGATCAGGTAATTAAAAAACTCCCAACAACAACAACAAAAAAGCCCTGGCACGGATGGCTTCACTGGAGAATTCTACCAAACTTTCAGAGAAGAGTTAACACCGCTACTACTAAAGGTATTTCAGAGCATAGAAAATGATGGAATACTCCCAAACTCATTCTATGAAGCCAGCATAACCTTGATACACAAACCAGGTAAAGACATCACAAAAAAAGAAAATTACAGACCTATATCTCTCATAAATATTGACACAAAAATCCTCAACAAAATTCTAGCCAATAGAATTCAGCAACATATCAAAAAAAATAATCCATCACGATGAAGTGGGATTTATGCAGGGATGCAGGGATGGTTCAACATTAGAAAAATAATCAATGTAATCCATCACATAAATAAAGCAAAAGACAAGAACCACATGATCTTATCAATCAATGCAGAAAAGGCATTTGACAAAGTCCAACACCCATGCATGATAAAAACTCTCAACAAAATAGGAATAGAAGGGAAATTCCTCAACATAATTAAGGGCATTAATTCAAAGCCAACAGCCAACATCATCTTAGATAAATGGGAGCTCCTAAAAATCAAACACGTACACTCATGAAAAGACTTCACCAAAAGAGTAAAAAGACAACCTACAGACTGGGAAAAAAATTTTGGCTATGACAAATCTGATCAGCATCTAATCTCTGAAATGTACCAGATACTGCAAAACCTCAACAACAAAAAGACAAATAACCCAATTAGAAAATGGGCAAAGGATATGAACAGGCACTTTGTCAAAGAAGATATTCAGGCGGCTAATGGACACATGACGAAATGTTCACGATGACTAGCCATTAGAGAAATGCAGAGCAAAACTACAATGAGATATCATCTCACCCCAATAAGGCTAGCATTAATCAAAAAAACACAAAATAATAAATGCTGGAGAGGTTGTGGAGAGACCGGAACACTTATACACTGTTGGTGGGAATGTAAAATGGTACAACCACTTTGGA
>NW_004444259.1:894778-905023 GCF_000243295.1 Trichechus manatus latirostris
GGTTGCATAACAATGTATGTATAAATTTTTGTATTGGAAAAAATAAAAAAAAGAAGTTAGAGAGAAACAACAATGATGACATCAACAAAAATGAAAAACCTAAAGAAAATAAAGAAGCAAATAATAACAAAATAAGAAATTATCAAATTAAAAGAGAGTTGAAAAAGAAATGGAAGTGTTGGTGCTTTGAAAACATCAAGTAAAACTGAGAAAACTCTTACAAATATAACCAGGAAAAATTAAGGATCACACAAGTACACATGACACAGAATGCCAAAGGATATCTGTAATCCAAATATAGAGATTTTTTAAATTATAAGATTATTATGTAAAGTTTATGCTAAATTTTGAAAATCTGGGGTGTAAGGATGGTTTTATAGGAATATAAATTACCAGAATTGACTCAAGTATAAAAAGGGAGTTGACTAAATGAATAATATTGAAAGAAATTGGAACCATTAAAGCTTACTGTTTCCCAAAGAATGGTTCCTGGACCACCTGTGTCAGCATTCCATGGAGCGCTTTTAACATGAAGATTCCCTGGCTCCAACTAAGATCAATTGGATCAGGGTCTTTATCATAATTTGAGCTTGAAAGCCTGAGAATGACAGTACAAAAAGAAAAGGAAAATGCAGACCAATCAAATAAAAAAATCAAAATAAAATGTTAGCAAATAGAATTCAGCACACTATTAAAAGAATGATGAAAGACATCCCAGAGGATTATTCCAGATGCATGTATTCAAATGCCCATTTGACATCTCAAACTTGAGGAAACTTAACACCTCCCAAACTGACCTCATGCCCTTTTCCCCCAAACCTCTCCTTCTGCAGTCCTCCTTCTTTCAGTACATGGCAACTCCATTCTACTACCTGGGATTCCTCAATTTCGCTCATGCCTCACAGCCCACCTGCTAGTGAAGCCTGTGGGCTTTACCTTCAAAATATATCCAAATATATAAAAAACACACTTCCTCTCCTAGCTCCATGGTCCAAGCCAAGTTCCCCACTGCGGTCCAAGCTCTCACCTGGACAACTGCAAGAACTTCCTAAATGGTCTCTATCTTAGGCTGGGTTCTCTAGAGAAGCAAAACCAGTAAAGTGTATAAATATACATGTTGTTGTTAGGTGCCGTCAAGTCGGTTCCAACTCACAGCGACCCTATGCACAACACAACGAAACACTGCCCAGTCCTGCACCATCCTCACAATTGTTGCTATGTTTAACTCCATTGTTGCAGACACTGTGTCAGTCCATCTCATTGAGGGTCTTCCTCTTTTTCACTGACCCTCTACTTTACCAAGCATGATGTCCTTCTCCAGGGACTGGTCCCTCCTACTAACATGTCTGAAGTACATGAGATGAAGTCTCACCATCCTCGTTTCTAAGGAGCATTCTGGTGTTACTTCTTCCAAGACAGATTTGTTCATTCTTTTGGCAGTCCGTGGTATATTCAATATTCTTTGCCAACACCATAATTCAAAGGTGTCAATTCTTCTTTGGTCTTCCTTATTCATTGTCCAGGTTTTGCATGCATATGAGGCGAATGAAAACACCATGGCTTGGGTCAGGTGCACCTTAGTCTTCAAGGTGACATCTTTGCTTTTTAACACTTAAAAGAGGCCGAATGCAATGTGTTTTCTGATTTATTGACTGCTGCTTTCATGGGTGTTGATTGTGAATCCAACTAAAATGAAATCCTTGACAACTTCAATCTTTTCTCCATTTATCATGACTTTGTGAGGATTTTTGTTTTCTTTACGTTGAAGTGTAATCAATACTGAAAGCTGTGGTTTTTGATCTTCATCAGTTAGTGTTTCAAGTCCTCTTTATTTTCAGCAAACAAGGTGGTGTCATTTGCATATTGCAGGTTGTTAATCAGTCTTCCTCCAATCCTGATGCTGCATTCTTCTTCATATAGTCCACCTTCTCGGATTATTTGCTCAACATACATATTGAATAAGTGTGGTGAAAGACTACAACCCTGAAGCACACCTTTCATGACTATAAACCACGCAGTATCCCCTTGTTCTGTCCAAACAACTGCCTCTTGATCTATGTATACGTTCCTCATGAGCACAATTAAGTGTTCGGGAATTCCCAGTCTTCATTGCAATGTTATCCATAATCTGTTATGATCCACACAGTTGAATGTCTTTGCAGAGTCGATAAAACACAGGTAAACATGTTTATGGTATTCTCTGCTTTTAGCCAGGATGCATCTGACATCAGCAATGATATCCCTAGTTCCACATCCTCTTCTGAATGGGGCTTGAATTTCTAGCAGTTCCCTGTTGATATACTGCTGCAGCCACTTTTGAATGATCTTTAGGAAAATTTTGCTTGCATATGATATTAATGATATTGTTCAATAATTTCCACATTCGGTGGATCACCTTTCTTGGGAATAGGCATAAATATGGATCTCTTCCAGTTGGTTGGCCAGGTAGCTGTCTTCCAGATTTCCTGGCGTAGATGAGTGAGTGCTTCTATAAACCTTATGAATAGCAGCGGAACATTGTCTGATATAGGGCCGGAAGATGAGCCCCTCAGGTTGGAAGGCACTCAAGAGATGACTGGGGAAGAGTTGCCTCCTCAAAGTAGAGTCAACCTTGATGACGTGGATGAAGTCAAGCTTTTGGGACCTTTATTTGCTGATGTGGCTCGACTCAAAATGAGAAAAAACAGCAGCAAACATCCATTAATAATTGGAACGTGGAATGCACGAAATATGCATGTAGGAAAATTGGAAATCATCAAAAATGAAATGGAATGCATAAACATCAATATTCTAGGCATTAGTGAGCTGAAATGGACTGGTATTGGCTATTTTGAATCGGACAATCATATGGTCTACTATGCTGAGAATGACAAATTGAAGAGGAGTGACGTTGCATTCATCGTCAAAAAGAACGTTTCAAGATCTATCCTGAAGTACAATGCCATCAGAAATAGGACAATATCCATATGCCTATAAGGAAGACCAGTTAACACAACTATTATTCAAATTTACACAACAACCACTAAGGCCAAAGATGAAGAAATTGAGGATTTTTACCAACTTCTGCAATCTGAAATCGATCGAACATGCAATCAGGTTGCATTGATAATTACTGGTGATTGGAATGTGAAAGTTGGAAACAAAGAAGAAAATATGGCCTTGGTGATAGAAGCGATGCTGGAGATCGCATCATAGAATTTTGCAAGACCAACGACTTCTTCATTGCAAATACCCTTTTCTCAACAATATAGACAGTGACTACATGTGGACCTCGCCAGATGGAATATACAGGAATCAAATTGACTACGTCTGTGGAATGAGATGACGGAAAAGCTCAATATCATCAGTCAGAACAAGGCCCAGGGTTGACTGTGGAACAGACCATCAATTGCTCATAGGCAAGTTCAAGTTGAAGCCGAAGAAAATTAGAACAAGTCCACAAGAGCCACAGTACGACCTTGAGTATATCCCACCTGAATTTAGAGACCATCTCCAGAATAGATTTGAAGTGCTGAACACTAATGACAGAAGACCAAACAACTTGTGGAATGATATCAAGGACATCACACATGAAGAAAGCAAGGGCTCATTAAAAAGACAGGAAAGAAAGAAAAGACCAAAATGGATGTCAGAAGAAACTCTGAAAGTTCCTCTTGAAAGCTGAGTAGCTAAAGCAAACAGAAGAAATGATGAAGTAAAAGAGCTGAACAGAAGATTTCAAATGGCAGCTGGAGAAGACAAAGTAAAGTATTATAATGATATGTGCCAAGACCTGGAGTTAGAAAACCAAAAGGGAAGAACACACTCAGCATTTCTCAAGCTGAAAGAACAGAGGAAAAAAATTGAAGCCTCAAGTTGCAATATTAAAGGATTCTACAGGGAAAATAGTAAACAATGCAGGAAGCATCAAAAACAGATGGAAGGAATACACAGAGTTACTAAACCAAAAAGAATCAGTGGATATTCAAGCATTTCAGGAGTAGCATATGATCAGGAACCGATGGTACTGAAGGAAGAGGTCTAAGCTGCACTGAAGGCATTGGCGAAAAACAAGGCTCCAGGAATTGACGGAATACCAATTGAGATGAGACCTGGAAGGGAGGAAAAATAATGTGTTAGAGTGGGAGAATTACGGACATTTTTTTCTTTAATTTTAATTTCTCTTGGGTATATACCTAGAAGTGAAATTGCTGGGTCATATGGTAACTGTATATTTAATATTTTGAGGAACTGCCAAACCATTTTCCACAGCGCTTGTACCATTTTACATTTCCACCAGCAACGCACAAGTGTGCTAATTCCTCCACATCCTCGTCAACACTTGCTATTTTCCTTCCTTTTAATTTAACTCATTGAAGTGGGTGTTTGGCAGTATTTCATTGTGGTTTCATTTGAATTTCCCTAATGACTAATGATTTTGAGTATCTTTTCATGTGCTTAATGACCTTTTGTGCATCTTCTTTTTGTGAAATGTTATTTGAAGGTAGACTGATTCCTTTATTTATTATGATGAATCTTACAACAGTATACTTTCATTTCTCTCTTCTTGTTCTTTATGTTAATTTCCTCATACAATTCACTTCTAAATAGGCTATAAATCCCACAATATTTTACTATTGGTTTGAGAAGTTAAAGGATGAGAGAAATATTTTTTCTATTTACCGACATTTACTATTCCTGATACTAGTTCCTTTGTGTACATCCAAGTTTCCATCTGGTGTCATTTTCCTTCTGCCTGAAGAGCTACTTGTACCATTTCTTGTAGTGAAGTTCTGTTGGTGTCAAATTCTTTCAGTTGTTTCTTTTGTCTGAAGATGTATTTATGTTACCTTCATTTTTTAAGGGTATTTTCATTAGATATAAAATTCTAAGTTGACCGTTTTTCCATTTTCTTTTGGCTTGCATTGTTTCCGATAAGAAATCAGTAGTTATTTTACCTTTGTTCCTATGTATGTAACATGTCTTTTTTTTTTTCCTGCTGCTCTCAAGATTTACCCTTTATCAGTTATTTTCAGCCTTTTGATTATATGGCTTGGAGTGATTCAGTTTTCTTTATTCTGCTCGGCACCTGTTGGATCCATGCCTGTCTAGGTGCAGAGTCAGAACCCTGCCTATTGATCAAGATGGCTGTTTATCCCTGCACCTGAGTACTCGGTTTTTGCTGTGTACACCATTTCAGCTGTGTACTCCATGTAAAATCCTCCGCAGAGTTTGCAGGGTTTCTGATGTTTCCAAATCTGATACATTTGGGTTACAATTATAAAACATATTTTACTATAAGTAGGAGAGTCTTTGTTATTATTCCCATTTTACTTCAGTGGAAACAGAGGCCTAGAGAAGCAGTAATCTACTCAGGGTCACATGGATATTAGTAGGAGAGCCAGGACTCAAATCTATGTTTTGTGATCTTGCTATTCTGCTACTCTGCCTTTTAGCTTTAGCCCTGCCATGTCTTGTCCTGTAACCCTGAACTTCCATGTCTTCGCTTGTGGAATGAGTATCATTGCCTCCATCAGCATTTCCCAGCCAAGGTCTGTGATGGTGTTCCATGGGTGTCCATAGATGGTAATAACTCCTAGTTCAATTTCAATTAAAATTTAATTAACAATTATGTAAATATCTTCCTCTTTAAAATCAGACTAGTTTGAAAGTATCTCAATGAGTATTGAGTGAACATGTATGAAGTTTAATATGACCCATTGCCGTCGAGTCAACTTCTACCCATAGCGACCCTATGGGACAGAGTAGAACTGCCCCATAGGGTTTCCAAGGAGTGGCTGGTGGATTTGAACTGCTGACCTTTTGGTTAGCAGCCGTAGCTCTTAACCACTGAGCCACCAGGATAGGGCTAAGAACAAATACTTTATACGGCACTTTAGAAAACTACTAGTAGAGTACAAAAAAACCCGTTTCTCTTAACCACTATGCCACCAGGGCTCCAGGGTTTGGTATAGATCTGATTAATATCAGTTTATAATTCAGCTAAATACTGCTTTCCTTCATGGTCATTTTTACTCATTATACAGTTGTATAATGATTTATTTTATTCTTCTGTAAATAAAATATTGTTCATTTTATATTTGTAAAAGACTATTGATTCAAGGCATAAGCATAAGGAATACCGGACATTCAAGTACAAGTTAACGAGTAGGATAAAAATGATAACAATTTGCAAGTTCACCTCAGGATGATTTCCACAAGATATGTAAATTACTTTCATCTCACCAAAATTCCTATAAAGCACTTCAAGAAGTTTCTATTACTTTAGAAAACAATATTAAGAAGAGAAAGTTTAATGGTTATTATAGTCAATTTGGCTTTTCATTTATCTGGAATAAAGACTAGCAACCTATTTTTTTTGGAGAAAAATGCTTGCAATCTGCAGCCTTGACTGTCTTCTCTTACCTAATCATTTAGACACAGGATCTGTAAATTACAAATAGTCACCACGTGATTTTTAAGGCTCAAATCCAAGAATTCCAAACATTAGGTCACAAAAGTCGTTTTTGCATCTATTTGATCCTATAACCTGTGGTTGAATATAATCTACATTTGAATCTACATTGGTCTCCAAATGAATCATGATAGATGTCATTTAAAAGGTATTTTTTTGACAAATCATGCTTTGTATTTCATAAATAACACAAAGTAAAATAAAGAGGGTATGGCACTTTTTAAAGTGGGAAAAGTCTAAATTCTTTATTTATGACTATTATTAAAGACTATAGTTAACATGAAAATTATAAATTTTATAGCCATATACAAATCTGAATAAAATATTTTGGATTTAAACTAATGACCTTATCACAAACCACGCAAACTAAGACAATGATTCTTAAAATCCCTAACAGGAGTTGAGAGATAACATATTGCTATCATATTATTAGTATTATTATCATTGTATTATATTAGTATTATTATTGTAAAAGGAGATTACAAGCCAAACAGAGATTGGGAAGTGCTGTCCTGGATGTTTCTCAGAGCCAGCTCCACTGCCCTAACCGCCAGTTCCCTACCTTACAGAACAGCGTGAATGTGGAGGTATGAACATGGAAGTGTCAATGTGTCTGTGGGTGTGTGTGTTTGTGAATGTGTGAGTATGTGTATGTGTAAGTGATTGCGTGTGTACGTGTAAATGTGTGCATGTGTGATTGTATGTGCGTGTGTATGTGTCAGTGAGCATGTGTGAGTGAGGGTGTGTGTACTTGGCGAATGTGTGTGTATGTGTGAGTATGACTGTGTGTGTGAAACAGTCCAAGCCCTGAGGAAAAGAATCAGAGTTGATGGACTCTGAAACGAGAAGATTCTAAAACACACGAACCTATTAAACTAAACAAACTAGATTCGTGCTGTCCTGAGCAGAGCTGAGAAGAACAATGTCATCTCTTCCTCTGCTCATTTGGTAGAAATAGATGCTTCCGTGTGCGTGTGCGTGTGTGTGTGCGTGTGCTGGTGGGGAGCACTCCACAAAGTGGACCAACAGGTCAGCTGAAGTGGCCACCTGGGTGCCCTTGGGGGGTGAGGAGCCCATGAGACCAGTGCCGAGTGGAAACCTCCCAAGCTCTTTCCTTCCTCTGTCCCTCCTTCCCTGCTTTCCTTCCTCTATCCCCCATCTCCCCAGGATACACCCACTCACACACACACACACACACACACACACGCACACGCTCAAAGTGAGCTCAAGCCTCTGTCTTTAATAAGCTCAGGAGACAGTAAATCATGGTAATGAGAAAAACAAGGCGCACATCTGCTCCCGATGAAGCGCTGCACCTAGGCTGATACAATTGCTCGCAAAATTGTCCTTCGGCCATTACTCAGGGTGAGGTTGTCCCGGCAGAGCACAGTTTCCCATATGTAATTGGATGATGTGGCAAATTGGCTGCGGGTCCCTGTAGTGGGACCATCATCCTGTTTTCAGTTCAGGCCATCCCGACTGAGGAATTTTGCGTTGTGTTTCCAAAGGGTTTTTTCATGTTTTGTTTGTTTTTAAAAACCTCAGGGCCCATTTTCACAGAAAAACAATTTTAGCAAGGGTGGTGAGGTTCCAGGAGCAACTTCTGGCTGAAAGACATGTGTTTGACCCCTGAATTGATTTGCAGTCTCTCATCAACATTAAAAACATTTGTGTAGCCACATTTATTTGTGGCAAAGCTTTGAGGCAGCTTGTGCTAACAGCATTCATGGGGCCTGGCTGTCAGTCCTGCAGCTGACCGGCTCTGATTGTTCCACGTCACATCCAGAGCCATAGTGCAAGGCAACCGTAAGTATATAATCCCTGAGGGTTTCCAAGGACAGCTCACATCGGCACATCATTCATTCACTCAGTCATTCATTCACTCATTCATTCAACACTGTTTTAGACACTTGGGGCAAACTGGTGAACCAAACAGACAAAGATCTCTGCCCCCCTGAGGTTTACAGGAAAGCAAGTAGAGATGGACGTACTAAGACAGAGGTCCCCAGGCTTCGGAAAATCCTACTGTCTCAAGCAACTTGCTTGGCACACCTGGTAGCTTTACATCAACGTCCTGGTTTCCCTTTCCTTAACTACTACTACCCAGAACTAGGCGAAATCGGCGGAAAGTGGTTCAGGTGCCATGTTGACATTCTGGATGACTTTTCAGCTCATTAGGTACCTCATACATAGTAACTTCCCCGCCTCCGGGTGGAGTTTAACTGCCATTTTCTGAACATGTGATGCATGAAGTTATATGTAAATCCTGTCAGGCCTGCGTAGTATAATTAAGAATGTTGTTGATGTAACTGGTCTGAACTTCCCGTTTGTAAACCCCATAAAAGTAGTCTTCCCTCTTGCCCTCGCTGAGCAGTCTTGGCGGCGGCAGCCTCGACCATTCCTTTCCTTTCGCAATGAAATGAAAGCGCCTTTCCACTCTCCCACCTCGGTCTCTCGTTTATTGGCTGAGACAGTATAAATAAAGAAGTAACATATGGACAAAAGAAAAGGAAGAGCAGGATGAGGGAGTCACCAGTCTTAAATAGAGTGGTCAGGGAAGGCCTGGCTGAGAAGTGACATTTGAGCAGACCTGAAGGATGCGTTCCAGTAGGGGGGTGAGTACAGCAAAGGGCCCATGTCGGAATGTTCCTGGTGTGCTTGCTGAAGAGCCTGGTGGCCTGTGTGGCTGATTCCGAGACAGCAAGGAGGCCAGAGAGGTTGATGGGATAGGGAGGCAAGTGATGCACAGGGCCTTGTAGGCTAAGGGGAGTACCTGAGCTTTTACTCTGTGGAGATGGGAGTCATTGCAGGGCTTTGAGCAGAGAAGGGACGTGACCTGGCTTGTGTTTTAATAGCATCACTCTGGCTGCTGTGTTGGGAAGAGACTGGAAGGCGGCAAGGGTGGAAGCGGGCTAATGCTGTAATTCAGGAATTTAGCAGGGGCCTTCATGCTCTCCTTAGCAATTTAAACCCTAAGAGGCACTGCTGCTCTCATATTGGGAGGCTAAATACAAGAGGCCCCTTCAAGGGACCAGGGTAATCTGGGCCCAAGGAACTGGGTGCCTGGTTGGGGATCAGATCCCAGGCCAGGTGGGAAGGTAAGCTGAGTGCTCTTCAGCTGACTGGCTGTCTCCATTTTCCCTTCAGCACCTGCTGGCTACTGATGCCAGTCTCTGGAAGACTTTAGGCCTCATAGAGGAAAGAGTGGAGAAGTCTCTCATCATCCTGGTAAGCGACTCCACTAGCCTTTCCCGGCGTGCCACGAGCAGAGGTCTGTGGAGACTGCGGCACACCCCTCCCCCCACCCCTGCCCTAGTCTGTTGGAGCTCAGGAAAGGGGTCTGTAGGTACAGGGCCTGAGGCTTTTTGGAGCGGGGAGAAAGCAGTGTCCCTTAGGGGCCTAGGGTGGGAGTGGTAGCAGAACCTAAGGGCATTTCTCCGAGGAAAGGGCTAGCTGGGGGATTTTTTGCAATGGGGACCTCGGGTGCGCTGTATGGCCCCAAGGACACTCAGAATTGGACAAAGGGCCTGGGACTGACTGCGCTTCTGGTCCCCTTCGCGCCACCCTGGCCCTTGAACACGGCCCTGTGGCCTCTGGGTGCCATTCCTGATGTGGGAGGGGGCCAGGTGACCTCTGAGGCCCTCTTGGTCGGCCCCAAGCGGCTGCAGCTCAGCCAGTTACGCAGAGGGCGGAAGGCGCCGACGCAGCAGAGCGCGGAGCCGGCCTTTAATAATACACCTTAATAATACACCGGCCCTGCTCCGAATACCAACGCGGCCGCTGACGTGCCG
>NW_004444259.1:905123-926773 GCF_000243295.1 Trichechus manatus latirostris
GGCTTGCCGGTTGTTTCTCTTGATAGCAGGGTGGGGACGGGGTGGGGGAAGGGCGGAGCGAGGCACACAGCGGAGCTGCTCCAGCTCTTTTCTCTTCCCCATCTCAACAGCTCTCTCCCCACAATCCCTTTCTGACTGTGTCTTGGGGCTCCTTTTATACATGTTGTTGTTAGTTACACGAAGAATCAATTGCGACTCTTGGCAACCCCATGTTTGCAGAGTGGAACTGCTCCATAGAATTAAGCTGTGACTTTTCAGAAGCAGATCTCCAGGCCTTTCTTCCGAGGTGCCTCTGGGTGGATTTGAACTGCCAACCTTTCACCTAGTTGTTGCTGTTAGGTGCTGTCGAGTTGCTTCCGACTCATAGTGACCCCGATGCACAACAGAATGAAACTGCCGGGTTCTGCGCCATGCTCACAATCGTTAAGCTGGAGTCCATTGTTGTAGCCACCGTGTCAATCCATCTGGTTGAGGATCTTCCTCTTTTTCGCTGACCCTCTACCTTACCAAGCATGATGTCCTTCTCCAGGGACTGGTCCCTCCTGATAACATGTCCAAAGTATGTGAGACACAATCTAAGGAGCATTCTGGCTGTACTTCTTCCAAGACAGATTTGTTTGTTCTTTTGGCAGTCCATGGTATATTCGATATTCTTCACCAACACCACAATTCAAAGGCATCAATTCCTCTCGATATTCTTCACCAACACCACAATTCAAAGGCATCAATTCTTCTTTGGTCTTCCTTATTTATTTTCCAGCTTTCGTATGCATTTGAGAAGCTATGGCTTTAATCCTGCGCACATTAATATTCAAAAAGAAATCTTTGCTTTTCAACACTTTAAAGAGGTCTTTTGCAGCAGATTTGCCCAGTGCAATGTGTCTTTTGATTTCCTGACTGCTGCTTCCATGGGTGTTGATTGTGGATCCAAGTAAAACGAAATCCTTGACAACTTCAATCTTTTCTCCGTTTATCATGATGTTGCTTATTGGTCCAGTTGTGAGGATTTTTGTTTTCTTTACATTCAGCTAGTAGTGGAGCCCTTAACCGTTTGCCCCACCCAGGGACTCCTTCTGCAGGGGGTACCACCTCTAATTTGGAAAATGATCACAAACAGAACCACCTAGCAATACTCTCTCCTTTAAACAGTTGTTCACGGAGCAGAGGCCTCTCGTGTGTGGGATTCAAGGGCAGCAGCAGTTTTCAAAGCTTGCTGGTTGGTTTGTTTGACAGCTGCGGAGCCCTCTGACACCTTGTGAGAAGCCGTGGGGCTAATAGTCTAGCACTTAACTGTGCTATTCACAGTTCCTCCTTCCGTTCATGGAGTCACAGAATGACTTTCCCTTTACGTCTCAGCTTGGCGGACTGTACAGTGGAGGTTTGCTGTGGCTATCAGAGTCGCCTTTGAGTCCTGGGAAGTGGGACCCCTACATTGGGTTGTACTTTGCAGTGCCTCCCTCGAGGGAAGTCCCTTACCAGTCCCTGGGACCTGCTGGCAGGCACTAGTGCCTGGTGAGAGCCCTGAGTCCAGACTGGAACCTGCGTGGGCCTGGCCCCATATCGCCCCTTTGGGGGCTCTTTCTGACCCTCTACCCTGTTCATTGGGTCAATCAACTGTCCTGAGAAGCTCCAGGACTGCAGGACTCCAGGATGCCATGGCCAGCCTCAGGGCCAGGAGGGCTGTCTGGAAGCAGTTCTTTCCTACTGACCAACGAGCTATTTCTTTTGCATGAAAGAAAGTGTGAAAAATTGGACCACCAAAATTGTCCTGCCATGATGCTTTTGGTGACTCAAATTGTTTATACAGACAGGGGCCTGGCACACCCTAGGGGAGCTTGTTGGGAGAACAAGTATATGAAGGGCTACCACCTGTGCTGTTTATCAAGAAGGAAATGGTAAAGTGTTCATTCCTTCACTCCACAAACCTTGGCTTCAGTGCCTGTTGTGTGTCAGGCACATGGCCGGGAGCCTGGTTGGCGCTCTAGACTCAAAGGACTTCGCATCTCCTGGGACCTCTTGGCGGCTCTGACCCTGCTGCTCCTTTTTGATTCCTTTCTTTCTTTTTTTCCTTTTTGATTTCTGAAAGACTCTCTTGCTGCAGGCTTCCAGGACCCCATGCTCTCCTGGCTTTCCTATGACCTCTCTGTCCCCTCCAAGGTACCTGTCTGTCCCTCAGGGCTCCGTCCTGGACTCCTCTCCTTTTCCCTCCCCAGCCAAGCTTTCCCACACCCAGGACTCAAAGGCCACCTGGGTGCCCACTGAGCCCATGGTTTTCCTTCTAGTCTTGACCTTTCTCCTTAACTAGGTGAACCTCTCCACACAGATGTGCCACAGCCAGCACCCACTCACCATGCCCAAACCCTACCTCATGACCTTCCCCACCCCCGATGGGTACCATGGCCATTGGGATAAAGTGTAAACTCCTCATCAAGATCTACAAAGTCACTCATGACCCAGGTCTTGCCCTGCCTACCTCCAGCCTCCCACGAACACTCTGGCCTTTCAGGTCCTCGAGTGAGCCACACACTCTCTGTGCCCTTGCTATTCCCTCTACTCCTCTCACTGGGTCATCAACCCCTCCTGACTCATTTTCCCTCCAATCCAACTTAGCGCCCATCATGCATCAGTTCAGCTCAAGCTGTCTTCCAATACCACTGGTCCTGCTGTTGCATTTACTTGAGGACCCTTATGAGCCATCCACTCTCTCCTGGAATGTGACTCCTTCTCTATGAAGCTTGCTCTAGTGTTTCTCAACAAGGATGCTGCTAACATTTTGGGTGGAATAATTTTCCATGGTCAAGGACTTTGAAAGACTTGTAGCATGTCTAGCCCTTACCCACTAAATGTCAACAGCATGCCCTTCACCCCAGTAATTGTACCAACCAAAACACCTACAGGAACTTTTCCCAATGCTCCCCAGGGAGACGGTACCTCTGCTACCAATTGAGAACCACTCTAGCCTCTCCGGAGCCCTGGTGGCACAGTGGTTAAGAGCTCGGCTGCTAACCGAAAGGTCGGCAGTTCGAATCCACCAGCCACTCCTTGGAAACCTTATGTATGGGGCAGTTCTAATCTGTACTATAGGGTCCTTATAAGTCAGAATTGACTCGATGGCAATGAGTTTTTTGGTTCTAGCCTTTCCAGTTTGAGGACTCTTCTCCTTTTGGGAAAACCTGGACACCAAATGAGAGCTGAGTAGCTCTGTGTTCTGTCTGCCATCTGTTAACTTCACACCATCTGCTCCAAACTGGGTGTCAGGTAAGCTCGGGGGATGACAAGGATGACAGAGATGACAATCATTTAGACATGGGAAAACAATGGGGGAAATTCCAGGAGGACAGGAGACACAGGAAGTCATGCCAGGGGAGGGGGCATCAATGGTTCCAGGGCAGCAGAGCAGCCTGGATGGGGGCATGAAGGCAATAGGCTCCAAATCCCCAAAGGGCGTCCCTGTCCCTGCCTCATAAAGGAGGAGCCATCTAGGACTTGATCTCTTGATCTTGGGTTAGCCAGGCTGGCACTGCTGCCTGGGTGGGAGCCCCAGCCCAGATGGGAAGCTGTGTGGGCCCTCGTCCCCATTTTGCCCCCTTTGGGGACTCTTTCTGGCCCTCTACCCTGCTCGTTGGTTCAATCAGCTGTCCCAATGAGCCACAGAGCTCAGTCAGCCTGCTACTATTTCAGGGAGGAAGAGGGAGTGGAGAACTTGGTCTCTGGGGTTTGCTTGCACCCCAGCTAATCTTGTTAGGTGCCATCAAGTGGGTTCTGACCCACAGCAACCTATGTATGACAGAACAAAACACTGCCCGGTCCTGCGCCATCCTCACAATCGTTGTTTTGCTTGAGCCTGTTGTTGCAGCTCCTGTGTCAGTCTATCTCATTGAGGGTCTTCCTCTTTTTCGCCAACCCTCTACATTACCAAGCATGATGTCCTTCTCCAGGGACTGATCCCTCCTGATAACATGTCCAAAGTACGTGAAACTAGGTCTCGCCATCCTCACTTCTAATGAGCGTTCTGGCTGTGCTTCTTTCAAGACAGATTTGTTTGTTCTTTTGGCAGTCCATGGTATATTCGATATTCTTCACCAACACCACAATTCAAAGGCATCAGTTCTTCTTTGGTCTTCCTTATTCATTTTCCAGCTTTTGGATGCATTTGATGTGATTGGAAACACCATGGCTTGGGTCAGACGCACCTTAGTCTTCAAGGTGACATCTTTGCTTTTCAACACTTCAAAGAGGTCTTTTACAGCAGATTTGCCCAATGCAACAGGTCGTTTGATTTCTTGACTGCTGCTTCCATGGGCATTGATTGTTGATCCAAGTAAAATGAAATCCTTGGCAACTTCAATATTTTCTTTTTTTATCATGATGTTGCGTATTGGTCCAGTTGTGAGGATTTTTGTTTTCTTCATTTTGAGGTGCAATCCATACTGAAGGTTGTGGTCTTTGATCTTCATCAGTAAGTGCTTCAAGTCCTCTTCACTTTCAGCAAGCAAGGCTGTGTCATCTGCATAATGAAGGTTGTTAATGAGTCTGCCTCCAATCCTGATGCCCCGTTCTTCTTCATATAGTCCAGCTTCTCAGATTATTCGCTCAGCGTACAGATTGAATAGGTATGGTGAAAGGATACAACCCTGACGCACACCTTTCCTGACTTTAAACTATGCAGTATTCCCTTGTTCTGTTTGAACGACTGCTTCTTGATCTATGTACAGGATCCTCATGAGCACAATTAAGTGTTCTGGAATTCCCATTCTTTGCAGTGTTATCCACAATTTGTTATGATCCACACAGTTGTATGCCTTTGCATAGTCAATAGAACACAGGTAAACATCGTTCTGGTATTCTCTGCTTTCAGCCAAGATCCATCTGACATCAGCAGTGATATCCTTCATTCCACATCCTCTTCTGAATCTGGCTTGAATTTCTGACAGTTCCCTGTTGATGAACTGCTGCAATCGTTTTTGAATGATCTTCGGCAAAATTTTACCTGCGTGTGATAGTAACGATCTTGTTCAATGATTTCTGCATTCTCTCGGCTCACCTTTCTTAGGAATGGGCACAAATATGGATCTCTTCCAGCTAATACTCTGAGGCAAACCACCCTCCCAGGCCATCTGTACTCCAAAGCCAGCATTGCAATTCACTTCCTGTCCAGAACTCTGCCAGAATTTGTTTCTGCCTCTACAATCAGGTCTCTCTAGAGGGACAACGACTCAACACCCTGTCTCCACCTCTTCAGCGTCCACAATTTCCTCAAACCACTGCATTTAATCTCTGGTCCTGACCCCAAACTGCTCTCCAAAGTCACCAATGACCTTTGAATGCTGACTCCAAATGTCACTTTTCACTCCACATCCTGCCTGACCTCTCTGTGACACTAAACTTCGTCTTCCTTCTTGTCATTGGTTTCATTTATTGAGTGCCTTCTCCGTGCTAGCCTGGGGATTCCCAACTCTTTCACTGAGTATTTGAGTGCTTAATCATTTGTGCCAACGGGGCGGGGGGGGGGTGGTTAAATGCAGGTAGAAGACTGATGGCCTGAGAAGAACACTACGGACTGAGAAGAATTCTCACCCCTCCCCACCCTTAAGTGAGGTGCACCTGCAAATATCGTGTGGAGCGGTGGCTGGGGGAGAGCCAGCGCTCAGGATAAGGAGGTGGAAACACCCTCCAGCTGAGAGAGTCAGGCTGAAGCGGAGTTTGATTTATAAACTAGCAGCGGCCGAGTAGTGACTGTGAAATGCTCTGTGACTTAGGTGCTGCGAGACCTTGGGAAGATTGTTTAGCCTCTCTAACCCTCAGTTTCTCCATCTGTTCAACGAGCTTATGGTAGTACCTAAGTCCTAGGGCTGTTGAGGGAATGAAAGAGTTAATACGTGCAAAGTGCTAAGAACGATGCTTCCGCAGAGAGGGGCTGGCAAGAAATGTGTGCTCATTCAAGGTGGTATTTGTTTTGTTTTTTAAATTTCATTTGCGTCTCCTCAAAACCCTGAGAGGTCAGCAGGGTAGGGATTATTGCCCCCAGCTAAAGAGAGGCTATGGAGCATATCATGACCCACGGTTAGTTAGGAACCAAGTTGGGACAAGTCCCCAGTCTCCTGACTCGCTGGTCCGTGTACTTTTAACCACAGGTCACTGCTGGAAGGGGTTCTGAGAAGTGAGGAGTGAGCAGGTCAGGTGATAAGCAGTGTTTTGTCCGTTAGGAAAGTCTCCTCCCATCAACTCCTGCCTTCGCAGAGCCCTCAGCGACAACAACCCAGCCAACAGTCACCCATACCGTTCCCCGTCAGTCCCTTCCAGCTGGGGTCCATGTTTGAATCGTCTCTGACTCCAGGTCCTGCCCCTGGTTGGTCCTGAGAGCTGGTGGGAGATTTAATCTGCCCTCGGTGTGACCCAGGACATCCCAACGAGTTCCTGCTGAGCATAATGTTCGGACAAACTAGTGATCTGATTAGCCCAGGCACCTCCTGCCCTGGTCAGCCCCCTGCGGTGCTAATAGAGGAGGAGGGAGATTAAATTAGCAATGATGCGGTGATGGTGGAGCTGCTGAAACTCGTTTATAAATGGATTTTTAATATAAAAAATGATGGCAATTGGCCCTGGCAATGAGGGTGTAATGAAGGTCCTTGTAGCTAGAACTGCTGATAAGAGGGTAAAAAGTTGAAGAATGAGAAACCTCCTCACCCCCTCAACCAACAGGCTTGGAGAGCAAATATCTGGAGATATTCAGACCTCCAGTAATCATGGACTTTTCGTCACCATTGGTTGGGGAGACCAAAGAGGGGAGCAGACAAGCAGAAATCATCTCAGCACCATGAGGGACAGGGCAGGGTGGGTTCCTTTGAGCGGGGAGAGCAGGGTCCATGGGCACTTGGGAAGCAATGGTGGCGATAGAATGGGGGGAAGGGGCCTGGCTGGCAGGCCTGATTAGGGAAGGCTGGGAGGAATAGCAGGGTGCAATGGGGCTGCCGGCTGTGGTGTGAATATTCCATGAAAACCAATCTGAAAAAGTCATTACCACCAGGCTCAGGTATCTGAAATATCACCTGGCTGCAGCTCTGAGTGCATTTTTAAAAATAACAGCCATATTGAGATACAATTCACATGCCATAAAATTCACCCTTTTAAAGTGTACGGTTCAGTGGTTTTTAGTATATTCACAGTTGTGCAACCATTGCCACAATCAATTCCAGAACATTTTCATCACCCTCAAAGGAAAGCCTGTACCCTTTAGCAGTCAACCTCCTCCATCCTCCTTCCCTCAGCCCCTGGTAACCACTAATCTACTTTCTGTCTCTATGGATTTGCTTATTCTGCACGTTTAATATAAATGGAATCATACACTGTGTGGTCTTTTCAGGGTTCACCCATGTTGTAGCATGCATTAGTACTTCATTCCTTTTTTTGGCTGAATAATATTCCATTCTCTTGGGTATATACCTAGGAGGGGAATTGCTAGGTCATATTGCAACTGTATGTTGAACTTTTTGAAGAATTGCCAAACTGTTTTCCAAACTGGCTGCCCCATTTTACATTCCCACCAGCACTGCACAAAGATCCCAGTTTCTCCACACTCTGGCCAAAACTTGTTATTTTTCTTTTGTTATACCCATCCTCGTGGGTGTGAAACGGTATCTCATTGTACGTTTGATTTCCATTTCCCTGATGACTAATGATGTTGAGCATCTTTTCATGTGCTCATCGGCCATTTGCATGTCTTCCTTGGAGAAACGTCTGTTCAAACCCTTTGCCCATTGTTTTTTCGTTGCCCATTTTTTAACTGCGTTGTGTGTCTTCTTGTTAAGTTGTAGTTCTTTATGTATTCTGAATCTCAGCAGTATGGAAACCCTGGTGGCGCAGTGGTTAAGTGCTATGGCTGCTAACCAAAAGGTTGGCAGTTCAAATCCACCAGAAGCTCCTTTGAAACCCTATGGGGCAGTTCTACTCTGTCCTATAGGGTCACTATGAGTCGTAATTGACTCGACGGCAATGGTTTTTTTTTTTTTTTTGGTATCAGATGTATGATTTGCAAATATTTTCTCGCATTCTGTGGGTTGTTTTTTCAGTTTCTTCTTAGTGTCCTTTGAAGCACAAAAGTGTTTAATTCGGATGAAATCCAATCTATCTATTGTTTTCTTTTGTTGTTTATGCTTTTGATGTCATCTAACTGCTTTTTAAGCCAGTGGTTCTTGATCTTTCCTATCCTATAACCACTCTAGCCCTATATCCAATCACTCTATTGAAGGTTCTTGGCTCCAAGGAAATAAATTAAAAGTTTACTTTTTCCAAGAACACATTGATATGCTGTTCTGTTGTGATGTTGCTAGTTTATGGGAAATTGTGAGGCCAGACCCAATTACAATGGGATGTGGAGGAAAGGCAGTAACAAATTGATTCTCCACAACGCTGAAACACTTTGAGGATCAAGGTGCGCCTGACCCAAGCCATGGTGTTTTCAGTCGCCTCATATGCATGGGAAAGCTGAATAATGAATAAGGAAGACCGAAGAAGAATTGATGTCTTTGAATTACGGTGTTGGCGAAGAATATTGAATATACCATGGACTGCCAAAAGAAGGAACAAATGTCAGTGAAAAAGAGGAAGAGCCTCCGCGAGATGGATTGACACAGTGGCTGCAACAATGAGCTCAAGCATAACAATGATTGTGAGGATGGCGCAGGACCGGGCAGTGTTTCATTCCGTTGCGCATAGGGTCGCTATGAGTTGGAAGCGACTCGACGGCACCTAACAACAACAACAACAATGAAACACAAACACACTCAAATATTTCCATGTGACCTTTGCAGTGGCTGAACAATACAAAGATGGGGCATTTTTCAATAAATGTGATTGTTCTGAAGAAAACACCAAAAAGAAAAATAATGTTGGTAATAACGGTAACAGATATGAATACCCTGTTTCCCACCAAGATCAGCCCTAGATTGAGAACCCCTCTGTCTGTCTCCGTGCCTTTGCTCCATGTCGCTGAGATGCCTCCCACACCATCCTGCCATGCTCAAATCTTCAAACCAAGCTCGCCTCCTTCATGAAGCCTTCCCTGATTTCCTCCCCTCCCTGACCCTCAGAATTGTCCCAAGGTGAGGGGCACCATTAAGCTGTAGGTGGGGTTCTGACTGGGGGAGAGCCAGGGCTCAGGATGAGGAGGCAGAGACAGCTTCCAGCTGAGAGAGCCAGACTGAAGAGGAGTTTAATTTATAGACTAGGAGTGACCAAGTAGTGCAATGGTGAGATGCTTTGCCACCTACATGCTATGTGACCTCGAGACATTTTCTTGCCCTCTCTGTGCCTCAGTTTCCCCATCTGTTCATTGAGATTGTGATAGTATCTACCTAATAGGGCTGTTGAAGGAATGAAATGAGTTAATACATGCAAAGTGCTAAGAGCAGTGTTCCTTTAGAGCAGTGCTCGACAAGCAGTATGCACTCATTAACGGTGGTATTAATTTATTTTTCAATTTCATTCAGTTAAACTCTCAGGCTCCTCACATGAAGCCCAGAGGGCAGGTTCCATCCCACAGGGGCTGCTCATAAACGTTATCATCTACACAGAGCAGGCTGAGCTATGGGATGGAGCAGAGGTTCCTGGACCAGGGCAGTGTCTCTAGTAATACTTATATTTAAAACCTGAAGCAGACAGAAAAAGTCCAAAATAATCTACAGAAAACCTATTAGAATTAATAAGCAAGTAATTTATATACAAACCAGCAACAAACAGAAAAAAAATTTAAAAATTGATACCATTAAAATAGCAATAGCAACAAAAACCCTCAATTACTTAGTATTTAATATTAAAACAGATGTGCAAGATCTCTGAGTACTGCAAAACATTGCTGAGAAAAGATGAGGATGATCTAGATAAAGCCCACTGTCATCGAGTTGATTCTGATTCATAGCAACCCTATATGACACCGTAGAACTGCCCCCACAGAGTTTCCAAGGCTGTAATCTTTACAGAAGCACACTGCCACATCTTTCTCCTGCAGAGCAGCTGGTGGGCTCAAACTGCCCACCTTTCAGTTAGCAGCCAAGTGCTTTAACCACTGTGCAACCAGAGCTCCTTCATGATCTAGATAAGTGGGGAGATATGCTATGTTCATGGATTGGAAGGATCAATGTTGTTATGATGTCAGTTCTCCCCAAATTGATTTACAGACCCAATGTGATTCCAATACAAATCACAATAAGGTATGTGTGGGTAAATAGACAAGTTGATTATAAAATTTGTATAGAAATGCAAAGGGTCAAGAACAACTAAGATAAACCCTAATCTACATCATTATCACGAGATAGAAACGTTTAATGCACTAAGAAACGCTTATAATTTGTTTTCAATGGATTGAACATGTTTTCACTCACAGGGAAAAGGAATAGAAAATTTCTTAGAGAAAGACAATTCAAAATAACTACTTAGAGTTCTTAAATTTAAGATATCATTTTTACAATAAATAAAAATATTTATTTCATTGGTTTTAAAAAAAAAAGAACAACTAAGACAATCCTGAAGAACAAAGTCCGGGGGACTTGTTGTTGTTGTTGTTAGGGACTGTTGAGTTGGTTCCGACTCATAGCGACCCTATGTACAACAGAACGAAACAGTGCCTGGTCCTGTACCATCCTCACAATTGTTGGTATGCTTGAGCCCATTGTTGCAGCCACTGTGTCAGTCCATCTCGCTGAGGGTCTTCCTCTTTTTCGCTGACCCTCTACTTTACCTAGTACGATGTCCTTCTCCAGAGACTGATTCCTCCTGATAACATGTCCAAAGTATATGAGACGGAGTCTCATCATCTTTGCTTTTAAGGAGCATTCTGTCTGTACTTCTTCAGAGACAGATTTGTTTGTTCTTTTGGCAGTGCATGGTATATTCAAAATTCTTCACCAACACTGCAATTCAAAGGCATCAATTCTTCTTCAGTCTTCCTTATTCATTGTCCAGCTTTCACATGCATATGAGGTGATTGAAAATACCATGGCTTGGGTCAGGTGCACCTTAGTCTTAAAGGTGACATTTTTGCTTTTCAACACTATCTTAATTACTGTGGCTTTACAAGTCTTGATATATGGTAGTGTAAGTCCCTAAAGTGAAAGGAAGAAATGATGAAGTAAAAGAGCTGAAGAGAAGATTTGAAAGGATGACACGAGAAGACAAAGTAAAGTATTGTAATGACATGTGCAAAGATCTGGAGTTAGAAAACCAAAAGGGAAGAACACGCTTGGCATTTCTCAAGCTGAAAGAACTGAAGAAAAAGATTCAAGCCTCGAGTTGCAATATTGAGGGATTCTACGGGGAAAATATTAAACGACGCAGGAAGCATCAAAAGAAGATGGAAGGAATACATGGAGTCACTGTACCAAAAAGAATTGGTCGACATTCAACCATTTCAGGAGGTAGCATATGATCAAGCATCAATGGTACTGAAAGAAGACGTCCAAGCTGCGCTGAAGGCATAGGTGAAAAACAAGTCTCCAGGAATTGACAGAATACCAGTTGAGATGCTTCAACAAATGGATGCAGCACTGGAAGCACTCACTCGTCTATGCCAAGAAATTTGGAAGGGAGCTACCTGACCAACTGACTGGAAGAGACTCATATTTGTACCCATTTCAAAGAAAGGTGACACAACAGAATGTGAAAATTATCGAACAATATCGTTAATATCACACAAAAGTAAAATTTTGCTTAAGATCATTCAAAAGTGGTTGTAGCAGTACATCGACAGGGAACTGCCAGAATTTCAAGCTGGATTCAGAAGAGGACGTGGAATGAGGGACGTCATTGCTGATGTCAGATGGATCTTGGCTGAAAGCAGAGAATACCAGAAAGATGTTTACCTGTGTTTTATTGACTATGCAAACGTATTCGACTCTGTAGATCATAATACATTATGGATAACATTGCAAAGAATGGGAATTCTAGAACACTTAATTGTGCTCATGAGGAACCTGTACATGGATCAAGAGGCAGTCGTTCGAACAGAACAAGGGGATACCGTGTGGTTTAAAGTCAGGAAAGGTGTATGTCAGGGTTGTATCCTTTCACCACACCTATTCAATCTGTATGCTGAGCAAATAATCTGAGAAGCTGGACTATATGAAGAAGAAAGTGGCATCAGGATCGGAGGAAGACTCAAAAACAACCTGCGATATGCAGATGACACAACCTTGCTTGCTGAAAGTGAAGAGGACTTGAAGCACTTACTGATGAAGATCAAAGACTTCAGCCTTAGTATGGATTGCATCTCAACATAAAACAAAAATCCTCACAACTGGACCAGTAAGCAACATCATGATAAATGGAGAAAAGATTGAAGTTGTCAAGGATTTCATTTTACTTGGATCCACAATCAACACCCGTGGAAGCAGCAGTCAAGAAATCAAAAGACACATTGCATTGGGCAAATCTGCTGCAAAAAACCTCTTTAAAGTGTTGAAAAGCAAAGATGTTGGAAGAGGCTGCATAGGCCCGGCTCACTATTATTTCCTCCCCATTGCTAACTGCCACGTTGTCTCATGATTTTGTTTTTTCCCTCCGGGTCCAGTCTCTACAAAAGGTTTAAGATGAACTTTTGTTCCTCCCTGGAGGGTGGAAAACAAGTGATCATGATCTAAGAATGAAAAACCAAACAAAGCACCCATCTTGTGACAAGAAAAAGCAGGACATCGCCAGATAATCCCCAAGGATGTCACCAGATAACCTCTAAGAATACCAGTAGAAGGTTAACTCATCTAAGACATCACCACCTTAAGGCGAAACTAACACAAACTTTTAAGATCCATAATCCTGTCTCTATAAAAGCCTTCAGCCGATCTCCAGTGGGAAGACGGGTTTTTTGGAGGAATCTATTCCCCTCTGTCTCCTATATATCGATATCTAATAAACGTCTTGCTGTTCACCTCACCCCTGTCTTGGAATTGGCTATTGCGGCAGGCGGCTCCAATCCGCGTTATTGCAGTAACAATGTCATTTTAAGGACCAAAGTGTGCCTGACCCAAGCCATGGTATTTTCAATTGCCTCGTACGCATGCGAAAGTTGGACAATGAATAAGGAAGATGGAAGAAGAATTCATGCCTTTGAATTATGGTGCGGATGAAGAATATTGCATATACCATGGACTGCCAGAAGAATGAACAAATCTGTCTTGGAAGAAGTACAGCCAGAATGCTTCTTAGAAGCAAGGATGGCAAGACTTCATCTCACGTACTTTACACATGTAATCAGGAGGGACCAGTCCCTGGAGAAGGACATCATGCTTGGTAAAGTAGAGGGTCAGCAAAAAAGAGGAAGACCCTCAACGAGATGGATTGACACAGTGGCTGCAACAATGGGCTCAAGCATAACAACAACTGTGAGAATGGCGCAGGACCAGGCAACGTTTTGTTCTGTTGGACATAGAGTCGCTATGCTGACTTGACGGCACCTAACAACAACAACAGAGCAGAGATAAACTCCATGAGGGGAGAGATTTACTATCTTTTGTTCACAACTGTAGCCCAAGTAGGAGAGCCCTGGTGGTGCAGTGGTTAAGAGCTATGGCTGCTAACCAAAAGGTCAGGAGTTCAAATCCACCAGCAACTCCTTGGAAATCCTATGGGTCAGTTCTACTCTGCCCTATAGGGTTGCTATGAGTCAAAATCGACTTGACAGCAATGGTTTTTTTTTTTTATGGGTAGTGCAAGTAACTAGAAAAGTGCCTGGCTTGATATAGATTTTTAATGACTGACTGAGTTAACGCCATCCATCTGTGTGCTCTCTGAGCCTAGCTAACAGAAGTAATGTGGAGCAATAGGCCTTTTGGAGTTGGGAGGCAGGTTCCCATAGTTGATTCTCCAGCTCATCCTCTTTCATTGCACCATATAATGGTGTTGGAGTCAGCTGAGGGGCAGGTGGTTAGAGCCTACCTTTCTCCAGTGTATTCTCGGGTTCCCTCCTTTCTGACTGTCAGGTGGACACGGGGGGTGGGGGTGGGGTGAGGGTGGAGTCAACAGGACAGTTATAGCAGGGAGTTATGGATGGGTGCTTAGAGTTTGTATTAGTGCCCTCTTGTTGCTGTAACAAATTACCACAATGTTAGTGACTTAAGACATTACAAATTTATTATCTTACTATTCTGGAGGCCAGAAGTTGGAAACGAGTCTTAAAAGGCTAAAATCAAGGTGTCAGCAGAGTCAGAGGAGCAAGTATTCCTTTCTGGAGGCTCTAGGGAAGAATCTGTTTTCTTACCTTTTCCAGATTCTGGAGGCCACCCACATTCCTTGGCTTGTGGTCACATCAACCACTCTGACTTCAGCTTCTGTCATCACATCTCCTTCTCTGACTCTGACCCTCCTGCCTCCTTCTTATAAGGACACTTGTGATTACATTGGGCCCACCCAGATAATCCAGGATAATCTTCCCTTTTCAAAATTCTCAATCACATCTGCAAAGTCCCTTTTGCCAGGTAAGGAAACATATTCACAGGTTCCTGGGATTACAATGTGGACATCGTTGTGGGCCATTATTTAGAGATGGAGAACCATAGGCTTGCTTGCCCCTGAGATCCTCAGTGTTCCTAGATGCCTGGCACCTATGAGTGCATTCTCTGCTCTGCTCTGAGGTGTGATTGAGGAGATCCTCAGAGGTCTTCCTTGGGGAAAGGACCACAACTTCTCCAGGTACTGATTGGTACTGGAAGCCATGGTTGCTGTGGAATACTGTGATGTGGGTGAAGGAGACAATGAGCCGTCTCAGGCCAATTTTGGTGATGAGATTGATGGGTAGACCAGTTGTGCCACCCAGGAGACATGGAGTGGTGGTGGTGGCAGTGTTCTGTGATTCTGTTGTGTGTACACACACACACACACACACACACACACATTCCTTGCAACAACTGTTAACATCTCTGTTTTCCCAAAGAGGAAACTGAAGCAGAGTGGTTAGGTACTTTGATCAGCATCACACAGCTAATAAGTGGCAGAGTCAGGATTTGAACCCAGACAGTCTGGTTCTAGAGCTACACTCGTAGCCATCACACTGTACTGTCTCCTTAGCTAAGCCCAGGGCTGGATACATTTATTGACTGGTTAGGAGAGAAACTACTTTCTACAAGGTGCAAACCCATTCTTATGGTGGTACCGGATTCGAATCCAGGTCTATATGACTGCGCTTTCTTTGGTCTGGCCAGGGACCAGGGGCTGACATGCACGTTGATGTGGAGGGCTGTGAAGAGGACTTTCCAGAATGGTAATCTGATTCAAGGGCTGGGGTTGGAGATTGGGTGGAACGCTTCCCATGGAGACAAAATACTTTCCTGTTGGAGAGAACGGTTGTGGCTGGAACAGAGACAGGCCCAGTGCCCAGGACGAAGTATACGATCATGGCAAGGACACCTGCCCACCCAAGATGGTGCTGTGGCCTTGGGGAGGGGGTCGTGTGTGTGAGGGCATCGGCAGAATTCCTGTCCTGGGGAAAGGGGACTGGGGAGTGTGAAGTCCTTGCGGTTCCCCAGGCCTGCCTCTGGACTGAGTTCTGGTATCCCTAGTAGTGGCACACTGGAGGACCTTGTGTCAGACACAGGGTTTTCAGAGGCCCCCGAGGCCATGTGCTGACTATCCAGTGGGCCTGGGTGGCCAGTGATGGTGGAAACACAGTGTTGAGTGCTGGCTTTCCCACCAGGACTTACCATCAGCTCTTTAGGAGAATAGCACCATGCCACCCCTCACACATTACCCCTTCAGAGGCTGCCCCAGGGTGGCTGGCATTGTGGCTGTGGATGCCTGTTTGCCCTGCTGCATTGCCTCAGACATCTCTCACAGGAGCTGAATCACCAAAGTTCTCGGGCCATAGAATTCATGGGCTGGGAGGCTGCTGCTGTCCCTTGAAACAATGGCTTGGGTGACAGGGACCAGGATGGTGATTTTAGTTACTTGCACAATTATCTGTGGAAGATGAATCTCTGGGCAAACTGCCCACCTCCCTGGAACAAGTGGAGCTTTGTGACTTGTCTCACAGCTGCTGCCTTCGGCCATGAAGAAAGAGGACATCTCTCTCCTGGTGCCAGCCTCCCGCTTTGGTGCTGTTGCCAAGATTTCCCCTTCACTTTTCAGGTCACTAGCCTCAGCCAGGCCCAGTTTCCACAGGAAGCTGGCTCAGGGCACAGGCCCCTGTTCTCCGGTTCTCTAGCGCTGTGTGGCCTCCAGTGTGGCCCAGCAGAGCTGGTTTCCATGACCTTCTGGTGAGTTTGGTCAGAGTGAAGGGCAACAGTCCTCGTTCCTGAAACAATGGCCAGGGTAAGGGCCCAGGTGGCCCCCTTCCCTCTCTGGAGGCAATGTGCTCTTGGGCTGGTCAGGAAAGTGGAGCTGCAGTGGCAACATTGCTTGTTCCTATGGAGGGGTGGGGAGGGGGGCAAGGCAGAGCCCTGGCTAATCCCTCCCGACTCCTCTCAGCTGTGCCTATCCACTGCCGCCATGACTTCACCTCAGGCATGGGAGTTGTATGAGTTTCCTTAGGGCTGGGCTGCTGAAACAAAGTACCACTGGGTGGTTCAAAACAACAGAAATAGATTGTCTCACAGTTCTGGAGGCTAGAAGTCAGAATCAATGTGTTGACCAGGTCACGCACCTTCCCAAGTCTCTGGGGGGAATCCTCCCTTGTCTCTTCTAGCTTCTGGAAGCACTAGGTGTTCCTTGGTTTGTAGATGAAGCTTGACAAGGCTGTCCTCCATGTATCTGTGTTGATCTCATGTTAACCAATAACATCTTCAAAGACCCTATTTCAAACAAGATCATATTCAAAGGTACTGGAAATTAGGACTTCTACATGTCTTTTTGGGGACACAGTTCAGCCCGTAACAGAAGTCCTCACCTCACTCCTGCTCATCTTCATTCTGTCCACCTCTCTTCCCCATTTGTGACCTGGTGTTTTCCTTGGGGCTGACCTAACTGTGGCTCCACACAGGTGGGACTCTTACGGCCAGCCCAAGCTCCAGGAACCCCGCTGCCGGGCCTCCCTATCCAGCCTCTGCTTCACTTACCTGTCCTAAGAGGTGATGGGGCAACATTCTGAGCCCCAAATTTCCTTTCCCCTGTCCTCAGCTTCACCCAGGTGAGGAATCCTCAGCTGGCTTCCTTCTCAACCTCTGCTGGTGCAGCGGCGCCCTCTCGTGGTCAGCATGCCACATGTCTCGGGAAGATCTGCAAGTCTAGCAAGCCTGAGAACTGTGCCTAGCTTAGGGTGCATGTTCCTGTTGGCTGCTGCCCTCACACCTCCTCCTGGGGCAATTTGCAGGTCACACCCTGGACATCTGTGGCATTCTGCTCCAGGTGGGTCGCTTTTAGCTCTAGCTTGTTGGGAGACTCGGACCTGGCTCCTCCCATAACCAGTCTGCTCCTCCATTCCTGATGCCACCTGAAAAGTGGTCCTGCCCACCAAGATAGGTCGAAGAAGGCCAGCCTTGACTCCAGCAGGGGCCAGGCTCAGGAACTCACTAGGCCACAGAATTTCTGCTTCCTTCCCACCGGCTCCTCCGTGATGACTCAGCCTTCGGGCTTGTATGAGTTTCTTATGTTTGCTGTAATGATTCACCACCAAGTGGCTGGCTTAAAACAACAGAAATGTATTGTCTCACAGTCTGGAGGCCAGAAGTCTGAAATCAAGGTGTCAGCAGGGCCATACTCCCTCCAGAGGCTTTAGGAGAGGGTCTTCCTTGCCTCTTCCAGCTTCTGGTGGCTCCTGGCACTCCATGGCATTCTTTGGCTTGTAGATTGTTGTTGTTAGGTGCCGTTGAGTCAGTTCCAACTCATAGTGACCCTAAGTACAACAGAACAAAACACTGCCCAGTCCTGGGCCATCTTCATAATCGTTGTTATGCTTGAGCCCATTGTTGCAGCTACTGCGTCAATCCGTCTCTTTGAGGGTCTTGCTCTCTTTCACTGACCCTCTGCTTTACGAAGCATGATGTCCTTCTCCAGGGACTGATCACTCCTGACAACATGTCCAAAGTATGTAAGACATCGTCTCACCATCCTTGCTTGAGGAGCATTCTGGCTGTACTTCTTCCGAGACAGATTTTTTCGTTCTTCTGGCAGTCCACAGTATATTCAATATTCTTTGTCAACACTATAATTCAAAGGCATCAATTCTTTTTCAGTCTTCTTTATTCATTGCCCAGCTTTCTCATGCATATGAGGTGCTTGAAAATACCATGGCTTGGGTCAGGTGCAGCTTAGTCCTCAAAGTGATATCTTTGCTTTTCAACACTTTAAAGAGGTCTTTCGCAGCAGATTTGCCCAGTGCAATACATAGTTTGATTTCTTTTTATTTTATTGTTGTACTTTAAGTGAAAGTTTACAATTCAAGTTAGTCTGTCATACAAAAATTCATACATACATTGTTCTATGAACCTAATTGCTCTCTCCCTATACTGTGACAGCACACTCCTCCTTTCCAACCCTGATTCCCCGTGTCCATTCAACCAGCTCCTGACCCTCTCTGCCTTCTCATCTTGCCTCTGGACAGGAGCTGCCACTTTAGTCTCATGTATCTACTTGAGCTAAGAAACACGCTCTTCATGAGTATCATTTGATGTCCCATAGTCCAGTCTAATCTTTGTCTGAAGAGTTGGCCTCGAGAATGGTTTTAGTTTTGGGCTAACAGAGAGTCCGTGGGCCATGCTTTCTGGAGTTCCTCCAGTCTCAGTCAGACCATTAAGTCTGGTCTTTTTACTGGAATTTGAGTTCTGCACCCCACTTTTCTCCTGCTCCGTCAGGGACTCTCTGTTGTGTTCCCCGTCAGGGTGGTCACTGGTGGTGGCCAGGCACTATCTAGTTCTTCTGGTCTCAGGCTGATGCAGTCTCTGGTTTATGTGGCCCTTTCTGTCTCTTGGGCTAATACTTCCCTTATGTCTTTGGTGTTCTTCATTCTCCTTTGCTCCAGGTGGGTTGGAACCATTTGATGCATCTTAGATGGCCACTCACCAGCTTTTAAGACCCCAGACGCCACTCACCAAAGTGGGATGAGGAACACTTTCTGAATAAGCTTTGTTATGCCAATTGACCTAGATGTCCCCTGAAAGCATGGTCCTCAGATCCCTACCCCTGCTACTCTGTCCCTTGAAGTGTTTGATTGTGTTCAGGAAACTTCTTAGCTTTGGCTCAGTCCAGCTGTGCTGACTTCCCCTGTAGTGTGTGCTGTCCTTCTCTTCACCTAAGATAATTCTTGTCTACTATCTAGTTAGTAATAACCCTCACCCTCCCTCCCCACCCTTGTAACCATCAAAGAATGTTTTCTTCTGTGTTTAAACCTTTTCTTGAGTTCTTATAATAGTGATCTTATACAATATTTGTCCTTCTGTGACTGACTAAATTCACTCAGCATAATGACCTCCTGTTTCCTCCATGTTATGTTTCACGGCTTCATCATTGTTCTTTATCATTGCGTAGTATTCCGTTGTGTGGATATACCATAATTTGTTTATCCTTTCATCCATTCATGGGCACCTAGGTTGTTTCCATCTTTTTGCTATCGTGAACAGTGCTACAATGAACATGGGTGTGTATATATCTATTCGTGCGACTGCTCTTATCTCTCTAGGATATATTCCAAGGAGCAAGATTGCTGGATTGTATGGTACTTCTATTTCTAGCTTTTTAAGGAAGAGCCAAATCGATTTCCAAAGTGGTTGTACCATTTTACATTCCCACCAACAGTGTATAAGTGTTCCAGTCTCTCCACAACCTCTCCAGCATTTATTATTTTGTGTTTTTTGGATTAATGCTAGCCATGTTGGGGTGAGATGATATCTCATTGTAGTTTTTATTTGCATGTCTCTAATGGCTAATGATTGTGAGCATTTCTTCATGTGTCTGTTAACCGCCTGAATGTCTTCTTTGGCAAAGTGCCTGTTCATATCCTTTGCCCATTTTTTAACTGTGTTATTTGTCTTTTTGTTGTTGAGGTTTTGCAGTATCTTGTAGATTTTAGAGATTAGATGTTGATCGAATTTGTCATAGCCAAAATTTTTGTCCCAGTCTGTTGGTCATCTTTTTACTCTTCTGGTGAAGTCTTTTGATGAGCATAAGTGTTTGATTTTTAGGAGCTCCCAGTTATCTAGTTTCTCTTCAGGTGTTTGTGCATTGTTACTTATGGTTCATATTCTGTTTATGCCATGTATTAGGGCTCCTAGCATTGTCCCTATTTTTTCTTCCATGATCTTCATCATTTTCTATTTTATATTTAGATCTTTGATCCATTTTGAGTTAGTTTTTATGCATGGTGTAAGGTATGGGTCTTGTTATATTTTTTTGCAGATGGATATCCAGTTATGCCAGCACCATTTGTTAAAGAGACTGTCTTTTCCCCCATTAACAGACTTTAGGCCTTTGTCAAATATCAGCTGCTCATAGGTAGATGAGTTTACATCTGGATTCTCAATTCTGTTCCATTGGTCAATGTATCTGCTGTTGTACCAGTACTAAGCTGTTTTGACTACCCTGGCAGTATAATAGTGTCTAAAATCAAATAGTGTGAGGCCTCCTACTTTGTTCTTCTTGAGTAATGCTTTACTTATCTGGGGACTCTTCCCTTTCCATATGAAGCTGGTGATTTATTTCTCCATCTCATTAAAAAATGCTGTTGGAATTTGGATCGGGATTGCATTGTATCTGTAGATTGCTTTGGGTAGAATTGATAGTTTCACAATGTTGAGTCTTCCTATCCATGAGCAAGGTATGTTTTTCCACTTATGCAGGTCTCTTTTGGTTTCTTGAAGTAGTGTCTTGTAGGTTTCATTGTATAGGTCTTTTACGTCTCTAGTTAGATTAATTCCTAAGTATTTTATCTTCTTGGGGGCTACTTGGTGATTTCCTCTTCGAAGTTCTCTTTGTTGGTGTAGAGGAATCCAACTGATTTTTGTATGTTTATCTTGTATCCTGATAATTTGCTGAAATTTTCTATTAGTTCCAGTAGTTTTCTTGTGGATTCTTTGGGGTTTTCTGTGTATAAGACCATATCTCTTGCAAATAGAGATACTTTTACTTCTTCCCTACCAGTTTGGATGCCCTTTATCTCTTTTTCTAGCCTAATTGCTCTGGATACAACCTCAAGCACAATGTTGAATAAGAGTAGTGGTAAAGGGCATCCTTGTCTGGTTCCCATTCTCAAGGGGAATGCTTTCAAAGTCTCTCAGTTTAGGATGATGTTGGTTGTTGGCTTTGCATAAATGCCCTTAATTATGTTGAGGAATTTCCCTTCTATTCCTATTTTGTTGAGAGTTTTTTTTTTTTATCATGAATGGGTGTTGGACTTTGTCCAATGCCTTTTCTGCATCGATTGATAAGATCATGTGGTTCTTGTCTTTTGTTTTATTAATGTGATGGATTACGTTGATTGTGTTTCTAATGTTGAACCACCCCTGCATACCCACTTGGTCATGATGAATTATATTTTTGATATGTTGCTGAATTCTATTGGCTAGAATTTTGTTGAGGATTTCTGCGTCAATGTTCATGAGGGATATTGGTCTGTAATTTTCTTTTTTTGTAGTGTCTTTACCTGGTGTTGGTATCAGGGTTATGCTGGCTTCATAGAATGAGTTTGGGAGTATTCCATCTTTTCTATGCTCTGAATACCTTTAGTAGTAGTGGTTAACTCT
>NW_004444259.1:929319-933661 GCF_000243295.1 Trichechus manatus latirostris
AATTCTGACTTCCATTGCCTCAATTCTGCTCCTGTGACTTTCTATTGAGTTGTCTAATGCTGAAATTTTATTGTTAATCTTCTGGATTTCTGTTTGCTGTCTCTCTATGGATTCTTGCAGCCTGTTAAATTTGTCATTATGCTCTTGGATAACCTTCTTGAGTTCCTCTACTGCTTTGTCTGTGTGTTCCTTGGTTCATTCTGTTTTGCCTGGTCTCCTTCCTGATCTCTTGAAGAGCTCTGTATATTAATCTTTTGAATTTTACCTTCGGTAATTCCAAGAAGTTCCCTTCCTCCAGAAGATTTTTTGATTCTTTGCTTTGGGTGCTTGCTGAAACCATCATGGTCTGCCTCTTTACGTGATTTGATATTGACTGTTGTCTCCGAGCCAGCAATAAGTTATTATATTTATTTTATGTTTGCTTACTGTGTCCTAGCTTCTTGTTTTATTTTGTTTTGATATGCCCAGATAGGCTGGTAGTGTGAGCTAGTTTGATTATTGTTGCCTTTGAAGCTCTCACGTCATTTCACCAGGTGGTTAGAGCTTTACTAGGTATGTGAGCCCAGGAGATCGTTTACTTTTCCTGTATGGATTCAGATGAGGTGTCCATGTAGTTGATTACCAAGTGTGTGGTGCAGGCTCTCACCTACAGTCCTAGATGGGCAGGGGTAATTGGAGTAGGTACAAGTATCTGGCTGCAGTAGGGGGTCACATGCTTAGCAAGGCAGGGGGCTGACGGCTGCCCCTGAATGTCTGAGAGGAATGTGGGTCCCTGTTCCCTAGAGCACATAGGTGAGTGGATTTTGCAGCCAGACTATGGGCACCCAGTGCTGTTGGCTGTAAGGACTGGGAGGCACCACTTATTCTTGGACCCGTGTCGCAGGTGGCTAGGTGGCGTGGGTGGAGACACCAGTCCTCAGACCCCTGATGTGGGTTGGTGAGGACCCTGCTTAATGGGCAGAGTGGTGTTTCATGTCATGAATCTGCCACTCAACCATATAGCTGATATATTTGAAATTAGGTTTCAGGTATATACCCTGTTGTAGTGTGCTAATGAGGGCCTATGCTGCTGAAATGGGCCCACACAGGTCTATGCAGGAGTGAAAGGCATTCAAAGTCCATGGACCCTTTATGCCTGTGCCTAGGCAAAGGAGCTGTGTCTGCCCTGAGTCCCTGGCTTAGGGGAGCTGGGAGATTATTTTTTCCTGTTTATTAATTTGTTCCCTTTCCAAAGCCAGGAGAATGGCTCAGGTTGTGGGATGGGACCTACTTCTCGCCCAGGTAATGTGACAATCACTGAAGCCATCCCAACCTGGTGCAGAATGCGGAGGCGGTGGGTAACCAGGAGAGAGGTTCTTCCCAAAGGGAGTATTTTTTTTGATCCACGTGATAGGTTAGAAGCATAAACTTATCTTTTGCTTATCGAGTGCTGTTTTTCACTGGTTCTGGGGGTTTGAGCTGACTCTCTGCTGCTCGTTCTCTCCCAGTGTGGAAAACCCATCCCAAATGCCACTGTTTGCCTCACTGTGCACGTGACCTGATCCAGCCTGCAGGGTGCCAGTTCCCACCGGGTCAGGTCTGGCAACTCCTCACTGCTTCTGAACCATCTCTCCCTCCCCCTGCTGCTCAGTCTGATTCCTCAACTTTGCCTTTGATGCTCAGGGCTCCTTGATTGTCATATATAGTTGATTCACTTGTTTTTTTCAGGTCTTTGTTGTAAGAGGGACCACAGGAAGCGTCTGACTACTCTGCCATGTTGGCCCCTCCTCCTCCATCTTCTTTTGATGCTTCCTGTGTCCTTTAATATTTTTCCCATAGAATCTTTCAATATTGCAACTCGAGGCTTGAATCGAGAATAGATTTGACGTGTTGAACTCTAATGACCGAAAACCAGACTATTTGTGGAATGACATCAAGGACATCGTACATGAAAAAAGCAAGGGTCATTAAAAAGACAGGAAAGAAAGAAAATACCAAAATGGATGTCAGAAGAGACTTTGAAATTTGCCCTTGAACATAGAGTAGCTAGAGTGAACAGAAGAAATGATGAGTAAAAGAGCTGAACAGAAGGTTTCAAAGGGCAGTTCGAGAAGACAAAGTAAAGTATTATAATGACACGTGCAAAGACCTAGAGTTAGAAAACCAAAAGGGAAGAACATGCTCAGCATTTCTCAAGGTGAAAGAACTGAAGAAAAGCTTCAAGCCTCGAGTTGCAATATTGAAGGATTCTATGGGTGTGTGTCTCTTAGTTGCCTGAATATCTTCTTTGGTGCAGTGTCTGTTTATATCCTTTCCCCATTTTTTAATTGGATTATTTGTCTTTTTGTTATTGATTCTAGAGATTCGACCCTTGTCAGGTATGTCATAGCCAAAATTTTTTTTTCCAGTCTGTAGGTTCTCTTTTTACTCTTTTGGTGAAGTCTTTTGATGAGATTAAGGGTTTAATTTTTAGGAGTGCCCAGTTATCTAGTTTATCTCCTGGTGTTTGTGCATATTTAGTTATGGTTTATATTCCATTTATGCCATGTATTAGGGCCCCTAGTATTGTCCCTATTTTTCTTCCATGATCTTTATCATTTTAGTTGTTATATTTATGTTTTTGATCCATTTTGAGTTAGTTTTTCTGTATGGTGTGAAGTATAAGTTCTGTTTCATTTTTTTCACAGATGGACCTCCAGTTTTGCCAGCACCATTTGTTAAAGAGACAGTCTTTTCCCCATTTAATGAACTTTGGTTCTTTGTCAAAGATCAGCTGACCATAGGTGGATGGATTTACGTCTGGGCTCTCGATTTTGTTCCATTGGCTTTTGTGTCTGTCATTGTACCAGTAAGAGGCTGTTTTGACTGTCGTGGCTGTAGTTGTTTCTGAGATCAGGTAGTGTGAGGCCTCCTACTTTGTTCTATTTCTTCAATAATGCTTGCTTATCCAGGACCTCTTTCTTTTCCATATAAAGTTGGTAATTAGTTTTTCCATCTTGTTAAAGAATGCTGTTGGTATTTGGATCAGGATTGCATTATATCTGCAGATTGCTTTTGGTAGAATAGACATTTTCACAATGTTGAGTCTTCCTATCTATGAGCATGGTATGTTTTTTCATTTATGTAGGTCTCTTTTGGTTTCTTGCAACAGTGTTTTATAGTTTTCTTTGTATAGGTCATTTACATCCCTGGTTAGATTTATTCCTAAGTATTTTATCTTTTTAGGGGACATTATAAATGATATTGTTTTCCTGATTTTCTTTTTGAATTTCTCTTTGTTGATGTATAGGAATCCAACTGATTTTTGTACGTTGAGCTTATATCCTGCTACTCTGCTATCAGGTCTAGTAGTTCTCTATTAGTTTGAGTAGTTTTCTTGTGGAATTTTTTTAATGTGCTGTTCAAAGAATCTCTTTTTTTTAAATTGTACTTAATTAAAAAATTGTTTTATTGTACCTTAGATGAAGGTTTACAGAACAAATAGTTTCTCATTAAACAGTTAGTACACATATTGTTCTATGACATTGGTTAACAACCCCACAATATGTCAATACTCTCCCTTCCCGACCTTGGCTTCCCTATTACCAGCTTTCCTCTCCCCTCCTGCCTTCTAGTCCTTGTCCTGGGCTGTTGTGCCCCATTAGTCTCATTTTGTTTTATGGGCCTGTCTAATCTTTTAATTTTTTTTAATTTTTTATTGTACTTTAGATGAAGGTTTACAGAACAGTTTCTCATTAAACAGTTAGTACACATTTTTTTTATGACAATGGTTAACAACCCCACGACATGTCAACACTGCCCCTTCTCCACCTTGGGTTCCCTATTACTGGCTTTCCTGTCCCCTCATGCTGTCTAGTCCTTGTCCCTGGACTGTTATGCCCCATTAGTCTCATTTTGTTTTATGGGGCTGTCTAATCTTTGGCTGAATGGTGAACCTGGGGAGTGACTTCATTACTGAGCTAAAAGGGTGTCCGGGGGCCATACTCCTGGGGTTTCTCCAGTCTCTGTCAGGCCAGTAAGTCTGGTCCTTTTTTTGTGAGTTAGAATTATTTTCTACACTTTTCTCCAGCTCTGTCCGGGAGCTTTCCTGTCCTCTCCTGCCTGTTGTGATCCCTGTCAGAGCGGTCAGTGGTGGTAGCTGGACATCATCTAGTTGTACTGGACTCAGTCTGGTGGAGGCTGTGATAGTTGTGGTCTATTAGTCCTTTGGACTAATCTTTCCCTTGTGTCTATAGTTTTCTTCATTTTCCCTTGCTTCAGAAGAGGTGAGACCAGTGGAGTATCTTAGATGGCTGCTCACAGGCTTTTAAGACCCCAGATGCTACTTACCAAGGTAGAATGTAGAACATTGTCTTTATAAACT
>NW_004444259.1:935006-936863 GCF_000243295.1 Trichechus manatus latirostris
ACTGTAGGTGGATGGATTTACATCTGGGTTCTCAATTCTGTTCCATTGGTCAATGTATCTGTCGTTGTACCAGTACCAGGCTGTTTTGACTACCGTAGCTATATAGTAGGTTCTGTGGTCAGGTAGTGTGATTCCTCCTACTTTATTCTTCTTCTTCAATAGTTCTTTACTTATTTGGGACCTCTTCCCTTTCCATATAAAGTTAATGATTAGTTTTTCCGTCTCTTTAAAGAATGCTGTTGGTATTTGAATGGAGATTGCATTGTATTTGTAGATTGCTTTGGGTAGAATTGACATTTTCACAATGTTGAGTTTACCTTTCCCTGAGCATGGTATATTTTTCCATTTATGAAGTTCTTTTTTGTTTCTTGCAGTAGTGTTTTCTTTGTATAGGTATTTTACATCCCTGGTTAGATTTATTCCTAAGTATTTTACTTTTTTAGGGCTATTACAAATGGTATTGTTTTCCTGACTTCCTTTTCATTGTTCTCTTTGTTGGTGTATAGGAATGCAACTGATTTTTTTACTCTTATATCCTGCTACTGTGCTGAATCTTTCTATTAATTCCAGTATTTTTCTCGTGGAATCTTTTGGGTTTTCTATGTATAGTATCATATCATCCGCAAATAGGAATAGTTTTACCTTTTCCTTACTAATTTGGTTGCCCTTTATATCTTTTTCTTGCCTTATTGCTCTATCTAGGACTTCCAGCATAATGTTAAATAAGAGTGGTGATAAAAGGCAGCCTTGTCTTGTTCCTGTCCTCAAGGAAAATGTTTTCAGCCTCTCTCCATTAAGAATGATGTTGGCCGTTGGTTTTGTATAGATGCCCTTTATTATGTTGAGGAATTTCCCCTCTATACCTATTTTATCGAGGGTTTTTATCAGGAATGGGTGTCGGACTTTGTCAAATGCCTTTTCTGTGTCAATTGAGATGATCATGTGATTCTTTTGTTTTATTTTATTTATGTGGTGGATTACGTTGATTGATTTTCTAATGTTGAACCATCCTTGCATACCTGGTATGAATTCTACTTGGTTGTGGTGTATTTTTTTTATATGATGCTGAATTCTATTGGCTAGAATTTTGTTGAGAATTTTTGCATCTATATTCATCAAAGATATTGGTCTGTAATTTCCTTTTTTGTGGTGTCTTTGCCTGGTTTTGGTATCAGGGTTATGCTGACTTCATAGAATGAATTTAGGAATATTCCTTCCTTTTCTATGTTCTGAAATAGTTTGAGTAGTACTGGTGTGAGCTCTTCTCTGAATTTTTGGTAGAATTCTCCAGTGAAGCTGTCTGGTCAGAACTTTTTTTGTATTGGTAGTTTTGTTTTATTACCTCTTCAATCTCTTCTTTTTTTATGGGTCTGTTCAGATCTTCTATCTCAGTTTGTGTTCGTCTAGGTAGTAGTGTGTTTCTAGAAATTTCTGCATTTCCTCTAGGTTCTCAAATTTGTCAGAGTACAATTTTTCATAGTATTTTGTTATGGTCCTTTTTATTTCATTTGAGTCTGTTGTAATGTCCCCGTCTCATTTCATTTTTTTTTTAAATTTTTTTATTGTACTTCAGGTTAAGGTTTACAGAACAAATAGTTTCTTATTAAACAGTCAGTATACATATTGTTTTATGACATTGGTTAAGAATCCCACAACATGTCAACCCTCTCCCTTCTCGACTTTTTTTTTTTTGGTGAAAATATACATAGCCAAAGATATGCCATTTCAAAAATTTTTTTTTTTACATACACATTTAAGTGACATTGACTACACTCTTCTAATTGTGCTGTTATTCTCACTTAAGATGAAGGCTTACAGGACAAAATAGTCTCCCATTTGACAGTTACTACAAATGTT
>NW_004444259.1:938294-956141 GCF_000243295.1 Trichechus manatus latirostris
TGTTGTAGAGGTGTTGGATTTTCTTGTAGATTATGGAGATTAGACCTTTGTCTGACTTGTACTGTCGAAAATTTTTTTCCCAGTCTGTAGGTTCTCTTTTTACTCTTTTGGTGAATTCTTTTGAAGGGCATAGGTGTTTGATTTTTGGAAGATCCGAGTTATCTAGCTTATCTTCTGAGGTTTGTGTGTTGATGGCTATGGTTTGTATCCTGTTAATGCCATGTATTAGGGCCTGTAACATTGGTCCCATTTTTTCTTCTATGAACTTTAAGTTTTTAGCATTATATTTAGGTCTTTGGTCCATTTTGAATTAGTTTTTGTATATGGTGTGAGGTATGGGTGCTGTTTCATTTTTTTGCAGATGGATATCACCCGTCTCATTTTTATGTGAGTTATTTGTTTCCTCTCCTGTTTATCTTTTGTCAGTTTGGCCAATGGTTTGTTGGTTTTGTTTATCTTTTCAAAGAATCAACTTCTGTTGTTAATTCTTTCTATTGTTTTTCTGTTCTCTATATCATTTATTTCTTCTCTAATTTTTTTATTTCCTTTCTGCTGGTGCCTGTGGGCTTCTTTTGCTGTTCTCTGTTTGTTCAAGTTGTAGGGCTAACGTTTTGATTTTGGTCCATTATTCTCTTTTTATGTGTGTATTTATTGCTATGAATTGACCTCTGAGCACTGCCTTTGCTGTGGCTCAAAGGTTTTGGCATGATGTGTTTTCATTCTCATTTGATTCTAGGTATTTTTTATTCCCTCTTTGATTTCTTCTATTACTTAGTTGTTTTCAAGCAAAGTGTTGTTCAGTTTCCATGTATTTGATTTTTTTCTTTGATTTTTTATGTTGTGATCAGAGAGAATGCTTTGTATTATTTCAACATTTTGGATTTTTGAAGGTTACTTTGTGGCCTAAAGTGTGGAGTATTCTGCGGAATGGTCCATGTGCATTGGAAAAGAATGTATACTTTTCTGCTGTTGGGTGGAGTGTTCTATATAGGTCTATGAGGTCAAGTTGGTTGATGTTGGCCTTTGGATCTTCTACATCTTGGTTGAGTTTCTTTTGGATGTTGTGTCCTTTACCAAGAGTGGTGTGTTGAAGTCTCCTACTATTTCTCTTTTAAGTGCTATTAGAGATTGTTGTACGTATTTTGGAGCCCTTTCACTGGGTGCGTAGATATTTATTAAGGTTATGTCTTCTTGGTGGATTGTCCCTTTAATCATTATATAATTCCTTTGTAGTCTTGTATAGTGGATTTTGCCTTAAAGACTATTTTATCTGAGATTAGTATTGCCACTCCTGTCCTTTTTGGTTATGGGTTGCTTGATATATTATTTTCCACCCTTTGGTTTTTAATATATTTATGTCTTTGTGTCTAAGGCGTGTCTCTTGTAGATAGCATATTGATGGATTGTGTTTTTTCATCTATTCTTCCTCTGTCTCTTTATGGGTGCATTTAAGCCATTTACATTCAGTGTGGTTATCGATAGGTATGAGTTTATTGTTGTCATATTGTTGTACTTTTTTTGTGGTGCTGACGTTTTCTTTGTTCCTCTTTCTTTCCTGTGCTGAGTTCCTTTTGTTTGTGGATTTTCTTTTTCTTTTCGTTTGTCTTAGTCATCTAGTGCTGCCATAACATAAATACCACAAGTGGATGGTTTTAACGAAGAAAAGTTTATTTCCTCACAGTCAAAGTAGGCTAAAAGTCCAAACTCAGGGCATCAGCACCAGGGGAAGGCTTTTTCTCTCTCGGCCTTCTCATCAGTGTTCCCCCAGACTAGAAGTTTCTCAGTGCAGGAACCCTGGTCCAAAGGATGCGCTCTGTTCCCAGCACTGCTTTCTTGATGGTATTAGGTCCCCCTGTCTCACTGCTCACTTCCATCTTTTATATCTCAAGAGATTGCCTCAGGACACAATCGAGTCCTGTAGATCAGGTCCTGCCTTACTAACACAACTGCCACCCATCCTCCCTCATTAACATCATAGAGGCGGGTTTACAACGTACAGGAAAATCACACAGTACCAGGAATCATGGCCTAGCCAAATTGATACATACATTTTTTGGGGGACATAATTCAAACCATGACTTTTTTATTATAGATTTTGTGTTTACTGAGTCTATGTTTTTCTTCTTTTTTATTCTGATGAGTAGATTTGTTAACTTTCTTTGTGATTACCTTGAAATTTACCATTATCTTCCTAAGTTTGAACCAGTCTTTTATTACTTGATATCACCTTGACTTCATCTCCATTTGGAAGTTCCATAACTACACCATTTATTCCCCCTTTTATTGTTTTGACATTGTCATCATTTACAGATTGATGTCTCTGTTTCCCTATTTTAAGTCTTTTAGCTTTTTTTTTTTTAATTGAGAGTTCTTTACCTAGGTTGGTATCTGGCTGATAAGTTTGGTTTGGTTTTTATGAATTCCCTTAATTTCTGTTTATCTGGAAATGTCCTAAATTCACCATGGTATTTGAGAGAGAATTTTGCAGGATACGTTATTCTTGGTTGGCAGTTTTTTCTTTCTTTCAAGGCTTTATATATGTCATTCCATTGCCTTCTTGCCTGTATAGTTTCTGCCGAGTAACCAGAGCTTTGTCTTATAGTTTTCCCTTTGTAAGTCACTTTGTTTTTCTTGAACTGCTCTCAGAATTGTTTGTCTTTGGTTTTGGCAAGTGTGATTGTGGTATGTCTTGGTGACTTTCTTTTGAGATCTACTCTGTATGGGTTTCGTTGAGTTTCTTGGACGGTCAGCTTTTCATCTTCCATGATATTTGGGAAGTTTTCTGCCAGGAAATCTTCAATGATCTCTGTGTTTTCCATTTTCTCTCCTTGTTCTGGAACTCTGATCATGCACAAATTTCTTCTCTTGATTGTGTCCCACATAATTTTTAGGTCTTGTTCATTTCCTTCATTTTTTTCTCTGATTTTTTACTCAAACGAAGTGGCATCCATGGATTTGTCTTCAATCTCACAGATTCTGTCTTCTATTATTTCAAATTTGCTCCTAAGACCTTCTATTGAATTTTCCATTTCTGAAATTTTGTTGTTTATCTTTTGGATTTCTAGTTGATGTTTTCATAAGATTTCCAATTGTTTATTTATTTTTATGTTTTGTTCTTGTATTATTTTCCTGAATTCTTCTATTTTTTTGTTTGTGTTTTCCATGATTTTGTCTATTTTTTCCTTGGTTTTATCTGTGTTTTCCTTGATCTCTTTCCTAATCTTTTGGAGACTCCTACATATTAGTCTTTTGAATTCCATATCAGGTGGTTCCACTGCCTTTTCTTATGCCAGAAGATCATCTGGTTCTTTACTTTGGTCACTTGCTGGAGCCATCTTGTCCTGCTTTTTTATATGTTTTGATATTGTCTGCTCTCTCTGGGACATTAAGGTATTATTTTCTTTATTTATTGATTGTATGTTCATTTGTTCCATCTTGCTTTTTTGTTTTGTTTTGATATGTCAGGGCAGGTGGGCCAGGCATGCTTTGCTGCTTGCTTGTCTGTGGGCGTGGTAGCTCTCACCACCTTGCCTGGGTGGGCAGGGCAGCAACAGGCAGGGTAAGCCTGCTTTGCTGTACACTGGTTTCGTGAGGTGGCTGAGGGCAGACTGAGTGGGTGCTGTCTGCCTTCTGATGTTGATCCGGTGGTGTGGGAGTGTTCACAGCCCCTTGCCACATAGGTAGGGGTGTCAGATGGGGCGTGGTATGGGCTTGCTTCCCACTATTCAGCAGCTGGCAGTGGCAGGAGGTGAGGGATGGTGCATACCCAGTTTGATGGTGAGCCTGAGCCCCAGGGATGCTCTAGCCATGGTGGCATGACGAGAGCTGGTGGGAGGGGGTGGTGTACGAGGATAGGTGGGAGAGAGAAAGAAAATTAAGAAGAAAAAGAAAAACAAAATGGCAATGTGGTGGGGGCTGGCCAGTGGGGGCAGGGTGGACCTGGGGTCTAATGGGAAGGGAGGGAAGGTGACTTACTAGGCTAGATGGGAGGGAGAAAGAAAAGAAAGAAAAAAGAAAAATAATTGTGGCTTGATGGGGGGTAATGGGGGGGGTGGACCCTATGCAGCAGTGTGTGCTGGTGTGCTGGTGGCTCTCTAGCTGCAGTGGCTCGGCAGGGTCCAGCGAGAAGAGGGGGAGGTGGTGTACAGGGCTAGCTTGGGGGTGGGGGGAGAAAGAAAAGGAAGAAAGAGAGAAAAAAATAATAAAAATAAATAAATAATACTGGCTGCATGGTGGGGGCAAGTGAGTGGGGGCAGGGTAGACCTGAGGGCCAGTGGGAAGAGAGGGGAGGTGGCTTACAGGGCTGGGTGGGAGGGAGAAAGATGAAATAGAAAAAAACGATGTGGCAGGAGTTGGCAAGTGGGGGTGGGATGAACACGGGGTGGTGGCTGGCTGGTGGTTCTCTAGCTGCAGTGGTGTAGTGGGGTATGGTCGTGGGGGGAGGTGGTGTATGGTGCTAGGTGGGAGGAAGAAAGAGGAGAAAAAAATTAAAATAAATAAACTAGCAGCATGGTGGGGGCTGGCCAGTGGGAGTAGGGTGCACCTGGGTTCTGGTGAGAAGGGAGGGGAGGTGACATACTGGGCTAGGTGAGAGGAAGAAAGAAAAAGAAAGAAAGATATAAGAAAAAAATTGGTGGCATGGTGGGGGCCATAGGCGGGAAGGAGGTAGACCCAAGGTGGGGGGCAGGCCAGTGGCTCTCTAGCAGCGGCAGTGTGGCATGACTCAGCAGGAAGTGGGGGAGGAGGCATATGGGGCTAGATGGGTGGGAGAAAGAAAAGGAAGACAGGGAAAGAAGAAAAATAATAAAAAATTGGCTGGTTGAGAGCCAGCAGGTGGCAGCAGCATGGACCTGGAGTCATGATGGGCCCTTGGCTCTCTAGCCAAGGTGACACAGTGTGATCCTGTGGGAAGGGGTGCAGGCGGTGTACGGGGCCAGGTGGGAAGGAGAAACAAAAGGAAAAAAGGGAAAAATTTTTTTTTAAAATGGCATGGCGGGAGTCAGTGGGTGAGGGTGGGGCTGACCCAGGGAAGCAGAGGGCTGGTGGCTCTCTAGTTTAGCAGCATGGCATGGTCCGTCAGGAAGGGGTAGAGATGGTGTATGGGGCTAGGTGGCAGGGAGACAGGAAAGGAAGAAGAAGAAAGAAAAAAATGGTGAGATGGGAGCCAGCAGGTGGAGGCGGGGCAGACCTGAGGCGGCTGTGGGCTGGTGGTTCTCTAGCCGAGCAGTGCAACATAACTAGTCGGGAAGGGGTGGAGGTGGTATATGAGGCTAAGTGGGAGGGAGGAAGAAAAGGAAGAAGGGGGGAGAAAAAAATGGCTCATGGGAGCCAGGGGGTGGGGATGGGGCAAAATTGGGGTGGCTGCGGGCTGATGGCTCTCTAGCTGACTGGCACAGCTTGGCCCATCAGGAAGGGGTGGAGGTGGTGTACGGGGCAGAAGGGTGAGGGATGGGAAAGCGTGTTTCTCTGGTTACCAGGTGCTCTATCTCCTGTTGGGAGCTCCATGAAGTTGCCTTCCCATACTCCCTGTCTGGGTCATTGCTGGCTGTTCCAAGATGGCAACACTGTGCCATGTTAGTTGGCAGGGGACCTCCACTCCACGCTGTATCTCTCCTCATTCTGTTTTCCGTCAGGTTCATCTTCCATTCGGTGTTTGATCTAGTTCTTTATCCCTTCATTTGATGCTTAGGGCTCCAGGATTGACGTTTGTGTCTGTTTTACATAGTTTTCCGAGTCTTTGCTGCGGCGGGTCAGCATGGTGTGTATGTCTACAATGGCATGTTGGCTCCATCTCCCTTCCACCTTCTTTCGATGCTTCCTGCATCGTTCAATATATTCCCCACAGAACCTTTCAATATTGAAACTTGCGGCTTGAATTTTTTCTTCAGTTCTTTCAGCTTGAGAAATACTGGGCGTGTTCTTCCCTTTTGGTTTTCTAACTCCAGGTCTTTTCACATGTCATTATAATACTTTACTTTGTCTTCTCGAGCTGCCCTTTGAAATCTTCAGTTCTTTTACTTCATCATTTCTTCCTTTCACTTTAGCTACTCTACTTTCTAGAGCAAGTTTCAGAGTCTCTTCTCACATCCATTTTGGTCTTTTTTTTCCTTTTAATTTTTTGCTTTCTTCATGTATGATGTCATTAATGTCATTCCACAACTTACCTGATCTTCAGTCATTAGTGTTCAATGTGTCAAATCTATTCTTGAGATGGTCTCTAAATTCAGGTGGGATATACTCAAGGTTGTATTTTGGCTCTGGTGGACTTGTTCTAATTTTCTTCAGTTTTGATTTGAACTTGTGTATGAGCAATTGATGGTCTGTTCTGCAGTCAGCCCCTGGCCTTGTTCTGACTGATGATATTGAGCTTCTCCATTGTCTCTTTCCACAGGTGTAGTCGATTTGATCCCTGTGTATTCCATCTGGTGAGGTTCATGTGTATAGTCACTATTTACGTTGTTGAAAAAAGGTATTTCCAATGCATAAGTCATTGGTCTTGTGAAATTCTATCATGTGATCTCCAGCATCATTTCTATCACCAAGGCCGTATTTTCCAACTATTGATCCTTCTTCTTTGTTTCTAACTTTCACATTCCAATCACTGGTAATTATCAATACATCTTGATTGCACGTTTGATCAATTTCCAACTCCAGAAGTTGCTACAAATCTTCAATTTCCTCATGTTTGGCATTAGTGGTTGGTGTGTAAATTTGAATAATAGTTGTATTAACTGATCTTCCTTGTAGGTATTTGGATATTATCCTGTCGCTGACAGCATTGTACTTCAGGATAGATCTCGAAATGTTCTTTTTGATGATAAGTGCAATGCCATTCCTCTTCAATTTGTCATTCCTAGCATAGTAGACCATATGATTGTCTGATTCGAAATGGCCAATACCAGTCCATTTCAGCTCAGTAAGGCCTAGAATGTCAATATTTATGTGTTCCATTTCATTTTTGATGACTTCCAATTTTCCTAGATTTATACTTTGTACATTCCATGTTCTGATTATTAATGGATGTTTGCAGCTGTTCTTTCTTATTTTGAGTTATGCCACATCAGCAAATGAAGGTCCCGAAAGCTTTATTCCATCCATGTCATTAAGGTCAACTCTACTTTGAGGAGGCAGCTCCTCCCCAGTCATATTTTCAGTGCCTTCCAACCTGAGGGCTCATCTTCCTGCACTATATCAGACAATGTTCCACTGCTATTCATAAGGTTTTCACTGGCTAATTTTGTCAGAAATAGGTCGCCAGGTCCTTCTTCCTAGTCTGCCTTAGTCTGGAAGGTCCATTGAAACCTGTCCACCATTGGTGACCCTGCTGATATTTGAAATACTGATGGCAAAGCTTCCAGCATCACAGCAACACACAAACCACCACAGTACGACAAACTGACCGACAAGTGGTGGATACACCTATATATACACATGTATATACTTACCTATACCCATATATGCCTACATACATACATATATACCCATGCATATATTTTTGGTTGTTTCTGCTATTGTCTCAAAATTTTATATGCCATAGCAATTATCAACAGGTCCTTTTTTCCTTGTGTACTTTTTAGTGACATCATTTACCATCATCAAGTTGTGTACACTCTGCCTTCATTCGATGTTACCTTTTCCATCACCAAAAATAACAAGTGTCTACTATCTAGAGAGTGAATTCCCCCTCCCCCCGCCCCTGTTAACCACTAGTGAACTTTAGTTTCTGTATATTTACTTGTTCATGTCATTTCATAAAAGTGAGAGTGTACACTATTTGTTTTTTTGTGATTGACTTATTCTACTCAACATAATGTCCTCCATGTTCATCTACATTGTAAGGTGTTTCAAGAACTCATTTACTTTATCACTTAGCGGTATTCCATTGCACTATGTCCAGTTTGCATGAGTCTCAGTCCTCATTTCTCTGCTCTAATAACTAACCTGCACCAAGGAAGTCAAGGTGCTTTTCTAGAGCATTTGGCACCACGAGCCCCTGGCCAGGAAAAGAAGCTGTCACCCAGGCACAGAGCTAATGCCCTTAACCTTCGTCGGCTTCCCATTTCTGAGGTTGTCAGCTTCCCACACACTCCCCGTTCTTCAATGTTGTTGCCAAGGCCCCTTCTGGGCACTAGAGGGCACTCCCGTACCAGGAATGACACAGTCTCCCTAGCAGGTTGAGTTTGTTTACACCAGTTCGGTTCCTTGGGGCAGCCAGGGCTTGCACAGCCACAGGGCACCAAGTGGTCTGTTCTCCATCTCTGCAGTACAGGCGTATCACTTTCAAGGCCAAATCCTCTCTCCTTCCCCATCTCCACTCTCAGAAAGAATGACTCATTCTGGCCGCCCAGGATACCTCTTAGCACCTATTCTTTCCCTCTTAGCCAGTAATCAGTGGGGAAAAAGATATGAGTTGCCAGGTAGCTGCTCTGTGTTGAAACTTCCTCTAAGGCCTGTTATACGGATTTAGAAATAGAAAAATTGATTCCGCAACTATTCCATGTGCTACAAAGCTTCTTGGGGGAGCACCCCTGAGCTCTGAGAAGCGAAGTCCCTGCCCCTGGCAGGATCTCAGCTTCTTCATCTGTATGCTGAAGCAGTTGGCTATGACAATCCCCACACACTAAGCAGGTGAGATGGAGCTGACAAGAGCACCGAGAATAGCAGTGGTCATTGACGGATTATTTCTACCCAAGGAGTCAGCCCTCAGTTGGCCCTCTCCTGTCTGGGAGAAGGCATGACTCAAAATGGAATCTATAAATTCAGCCCGAGCATGGAGACAGTAAACAGTGTGTTGGGCATCTAATTCTTGGCATCTAGCAGGGACTGAAATAGTTATTGAGTAAGTGAATAAATGAGGAAATGAATGGATGTCAGAATAAGAAAACTAAGCCTATTAAGGCTTAAAAGCCATGCTTTTCAAAAAAATTAATATCTTTAATTGAACCCACACATTCATAGTTCTTTTCTTATGTCTGAAATTGAATCCTTTGCCATTTAATTGTGATTTTTTTTTTCTTTTTTTCTTGTGGTAAATATATATGTAACAAAACACATGACATTTCAATGATCTTCACAGGCACAGTTCACTAACATTAATTATGTTCATCGTGTTGTTCAACCATCACCCTTAGCCATTCCCAAATTTTTCCATCACCGTTGAAAGCAATGCTTTTGAGTAAAACAAATAAAGGCGTCAGGCCCTGCGGCATGAAGTGACTTGCCCAGGGCCCCAGAGCTAGTCAGTGGCAGAGCCAGGATTTGCATCCCAGAGTTCTGATTTCTGGTCTAGAGTTCAAGCGACAGTATGATGTAGCACAAAGCCCTGGGATATTCAAGTCCCCTGGAGGGTGGTGGCCGGGCAAGCGTCAGCGTCAGCGGTCTCCTCATGATGAATCACTGCCAGGCTGCTGGAGACCGCTGCGCTCCAAGGGTACCAGCATCTCTAGCCACCCATGTGATTGCTTGCTTTGCCGAGGGTGCCCAGAATGTAGACGGGCTGTTGGAACGTTTTCAGGGGTGACTAAGCACAGCTGCTAAACAGCTTCAGGGAGTCCACAACTGCTAAGCAGTTTGTGGGCCGGGGGGAGCTAAGAACCTCTGCTTCTCTTGGACATTTTTTTCCCTGAGAAAATGAGAACATATAAACCATGCTAGGCACCCCCGACACACAGGAATGCCTGTATTTGGGGGGCACCACAAAATTTCCCCTGGGGAGTAGGATGGGGATGGGGGTGGGGCGAGTAGTGGATTTCAAATGCCCCAAAGGAGTCATTTCCCAGGGGGTCTCTCGTCTGTCCTTTACGGAGAGCGCTGGCAGCAGCTTACAGGCAGTCGTGACTGTGGAATGGCACTCGCGTCAGCACAGATGCGTCAGGCAGCGCATCAGCACCGCGCTCGCGTCCTACGTGACTCTTCACGCAGAACCGTCCCAGTGTGGGACTGGGGAGCCTGACCACCACGCCGCAGGGCAGCGGTCACTTCCAGAGGCTTCTTCCCCTGGTAGGCCGATTGGGCTAGTTCGCCACGTCTTTTTCAGAGAGAAAGAGGGACCTTCTTCCCACTGCCCTGTGATGAAAGCACCAGGGACAGGAGTAGGGGAGGTGAGCCGGGAGGGGAGATGGCAGAAGCGCCCCTCTCCTCCGGATCAGGGTACGGAGTATTCTCTCCACGGATGAGGGAAGTATTTTCCCTTAGAGCCTCTTGTGGCTTCTGTGTGGCTCTAAGGCTCCATCTGATAACGATACAAGAAACAAAACTCACCTGCTTCCTTCACCTAACTTTTTTTGTGCACGTATAAATTAAGCAAACCCCTTGGTCTCTCTCTCTGTTTTATGTACAAAGACTCAAAAGGTGGAGTTGACATGCACAGCTCTGTGGACTCTATCTAATTGCTTAGATCCTGATGCAGGGCCTGTCACTGTCCCCTGGTTTTGAGAAATGCAGTGTCTTCATCACTTTTTTAACCCCACGATGCCTGGGGAAAGCAGCTGAGCTAACTGGGATTTTAGCAAGTAACAGTTTTACTCTGCAACCCTTGGGTGGGAAGATTCCAGCATTCAGAAGGTCCGCACTTTCCCTGGTCCTTTAAATGGAGCCAGCCCACCTGTGTATCTTGCCATAGGAAGACCCAGGCCCATCTAGGGCAGCTAAAGCCTTCATTTTTATTTTATTGGGCTTTAAGTGAAAGTTTACAGCTTAAGTTAGTTTCTCATATAAAAATTTATACACACACTGCTATGTGACCCTAGCTGCTCTCCCTATACTGTGACAGCACACTCCTCCTGTACACTCCTCATTCCCCATGTCAGTTCACCCAGCACCTAACCCTCTCTGCCTTCCCATCTCACCTCCGGACAGAAGCTGCCCATTTAGTCTCATGTATCTACTTGAGCTAAGAGGCACACTCCTCACGAGTATCATTTTATGTCCCACAGTCCCAGTCCAATCCCTGTCTGAAGAGTTGGCCTCAGAAATTGTTTTAGTTCTGGGCTGATAGAGAATCTGGGGGCCATGCTTTCCAGGGTTCCTCAAGTCTCAGTCAGACCATTAAGTCTGGTCTTCTTACTAGAATTTGAGTTCTGCACCCCACCTTTGCCCTGCTCTGTAAGGGACTCTCTGTTGTGTTCCCTGTCAGGGCGGTCATTGGTGGTAGCCAGGCACCATCTAGTTCTTCTGGTCTCAGGCTGATGAAGTTTCTGCTTTACATGGCCCTTTTTGTCTCTTGAGCTACTACTTTCCTTGTGTCTTTGGTATTCTTCATTCTCCTTTACTCCAGGTGGTTGGGACCAATTGATGCATCTTAGATGGCCACTTGCAAGCTTTTAAGACCCCAGACGCCACTCACCAAAATGGGATGCAGAACATTTTCTTACTAAACTTTGTTATGCCAGTTGACCTACATATTCCCTGAAAGCATGGTCCCCAGACCCCCACCCTTGCTACTCTGTCTCTTGAAGTGTTTGGTTGTATTCAGGAAACTTGTCAGCTCTTGGTTTAGTCCAGTTGTGTTGACATCCCCTGTATCTTGTGTTGTCCTTCCCTTTACCTAAGATAATTCTTGTGTGCTATCTAATTAGTGAATACCCCTCTCCCTCCCTCCCCACCCTCGTAACCATCAAAGAATGTTTACTTCTGTGTTTAAACCTTTTCTTGAGTTCTTATAATAGTGGTCTCATACAATATTTGTCCTTTTGCAACTGACTCATTTCATTCAGCATAATGCCTTCCAGATTCATCCATGTTATGAGATGTTTCATGAATTCTTCAACGTTCTTTATTGTTGCATAGTATTGCATTGTGTGGATATGCCATAATTTGTTTATCCATTCTTCCCTTGATGGGCACCTAGGTTGTTTCCATCTTTTTGCTATTGTGAACAGTGCTGCAGTGAACATGGGTGTACATATATCTATTCGTGTGACGGCTCTTATTTCTCTAAAATATATTCCAAGGAGTGGGGTTGCTGGATTGTATGGTACTTCTATTTCTAGTAAAGCCTCCATTTTTGGTGTTCACTTCGCCACCCTTCTGCTGCTCATTCTGTCCCCACTTTTCTCTCAACCCTCGCCTTGTGTCACCATCACTATTCTGACCAAACCACCTTTATCTACCCAATCAAAAGGTGAACACTCCCCACCCCCCGCCCCCTAATGCCAGGGGCCTTGCTTGATTCCTCCCGGTGTTGCCAGGGCCTGGAGCAGACAGATGCTTGGGACACATGTACCAAGCTGAGAGCGGAATTGACTGTCATTGACTGGCCTTCGTTCTTCACCTGGGTGGCTGCGAGCAGTCACTTCCTCTCTTGGGGACTTGATGTTCTCACTTGCACAAGGAGGGACTGAACTGGATGCTCTCTGAAGTCCTTTATAGAAGAGTTTCCTAATTCAAGGAATATTTTATCTTTTTCTAAATTTATGTATTTACTTCTTTGTTTATTCCTTCCTTCCTTCCTTCTTTCTAGTACAGAGGAAGGGAAATGACCACAAACAACAAATGAACGAACGAACAAACAAAGACTCAACAACTCCCTCTACCTTCCTAACAACCTTCTTATCACCATCTTACAAAGATAATTGTTTTTCCATTTTATCAAGGGTCATCTGTTGAGACATTTTAAAGATGACAAATGGCTAATGTGGTTGTTCATGCTCTACGTTACTGCTGCTGGAACTGAGCACTTGAATTGTAATAGTACAGGCGAACAGGAAGCTACTCTCCATACCTCAAACCTTATTCGTTCCTTGGCACATAGACTGGCCCTTCGAGCCACCCTGCGTCCATACACCCCCGCTGCAATTTCAACCAGGGTTGAGATGGTGGGGTGTGTCTGGAAGTAGAATGGGCTCCCTTAGCTTAACACCAAGGGTGACAGGTTCCAAATCACTTTTTCTTGTTTTAAGGGAGAGCAAGTAATTTCCACCCCAACAATTACCAAGCCAGGGAAGGCTGCTAGCAGAACCTTTGGAGCTTACCTGTCCCTGGTGCCAGCTGTGGCCAGATGATCTCATAATGGCCTCTGAACCACCACCAACCATGAAGAGAGGGAGCTCTAGGACCATCATCACCTTGCCGTTTATAAACAACTATGAAATATACTTATGAACCAATAAAGGTAGGTATTTAGTAAAAGGAAGAACACTACTTACTAGATCACAGTATATGCACCAATGTTTAAAGCATCACTAATTAATTAAGATCTTATGATATTTTATAGGAACCCCATGTGGGGGTGGGGGTGGGGAGATAGTCTCACCCATACGCAGTTGGTGGGAGGGAAAACTGGCACAACCAACTCTCCTCCCATGAATTTGTCCTTTAGACACTCTTGCACACAAGGAACTAGCCAGGGCAGGGGAAGGGGCCTGGATCTGCCTTTATATAAAGGGTTAAATAGCACATCTGCAAAGTCTTTTAAAGAGAGAAGCAAACTGCCCAAGAGGGAGTGCAGGTTTATAGTCAAGACTGAGGTTCTGGCCCCAGCTCCACCACTTACCAGCACAGTTACCTTGAGCTAATCACAGCCTGTCTGAGCCTCGGTTTCCTCATCTGTAAAAGAGGGATGACCACCCTATTTTATTTGTCTTCCAAGGCTGCTGTGTGAACCAGAGAAGAATAAGAGGGATCAAGAGTGTTTGGAGAACTGGAAAGCACTGGACGTATTCGATGCCACAGAGATGTTCATTGAGGTGCTGCTTGTAAGAGTGAAAAGCTGGAAGCAGTGTAAGTATCCAGGTAGACAGAGATGATGGTGTCTCCGTATTAGAGAATACTACACAAAACGAGTTATCTAGTGTGGACTCCGCACCAGGCACTGCTCCAAGTGCTTTGTGCACATTAACTCATTTCATCCCGATAGCAACCTCTGAGGCCAGGACTACTCTAATCTCCACTTTACAGATGAGCAAACTGGGTGGAGAGAAGTTAAGTAACTTGCCCAGAATCACTTAGTAAGTGGTGGAGCCAGGATTTGAACCACAAAGTGGGGATCCAGAGTCTACCCTCTAAGGTGTCCCCTAAGTAGGGGTGGATTAACCAGTAAGCAAGGTACCCACAGGCTTACATTAAGCAAGGTATGCATGGGTTTACTTGTGTTTACTTACTAATCTGTAGTGCACAATTTCACATGGGTGTGATGAAAAACAGGTGAAATTGTGCACTACAGATGAGTAAGTAAGCACAAGTCAGCCTGTGCAAACCTTCTTTATTGAGTAATCCGTCCCTGCCCTTAAGCAGCCTTGCCCTGGACTGACAAGGAATAACAGCACAGGCATGTTGTTAGGCAACAAGAAGCAAGTTACCCAAATAGTGTGTACAACAGGATTTCCATTTGGTAAGAAAAAGGGATGTCTCGTGCCCATGTGAGGACAGCATCTAGAAGGACACCCAGGAGACTGCTAACAGTGGTGCACTCTGGGAAACGGCACCACAGCTGGGGACTGGTGAGGAGGAAGGGCTTTATGTTTCACCTTATGTCCTTCTGGACTGTTCAACTTGTTTCCATGAGATTAAAAAAAATTACTTTTAAACATTAAAAAACCTATTTGGAAGAAAAAAGTTCTTCATATAGTGTCTGAATTCAAAAATGGAGGTCAATTTTAGTTAGGGAGGCAGTGAAGGGTAGTAGAAAGAACAGAACAAGCTTGGAGCTCTACCATTGTCGAGTTTCGTGGGCTGCCATCACAAAGCACCAGAAACTGGGTACCTTAAAACAACAGAAGTTTGGGTCTTTCACAAGTCTGGAGGCTAGGAGTCCAAGATCAGGGTGTAGGCGCGTTGATTCCTTCTGAGGCTCTGAGGGAGAATCTGTCCCATGCCTCTCTCTTAGCTCCTGGTGATGACCAGTGATCCTTGGTATTCCTTGGCTTGTAGATGCATCACTATCTCTGCCTTTGTCATCACATGGCTGTCTTTCCTCTGTGTCTGTCTCCTTTGTCTCTGTGTGTCCTCTTCTGTTCTTGTAAGGACACCAGTCATATTGGATTAGGGCTCGTCCTACTCCAGTATGACCTCATGTTAACTAATTACTTCTGGAAAGACCCTATTTCCAAATAAGGTCGCATTCTGAGGCTCTGGTATGATATGAATTTTTGAATTTTTGGGGATCACTATTCAACCCAGTGCAACCATCTACTAGCCGTGTGGTCTTTTGGGTAAATTAGTTAACCTCCCTGAGCCTCAGTTTCCACATCTGTAAAATGGAAACATATTTACCTATCTCAGAGGATTGCCCTGAGGATTAACCATGATAATGAAGCCCTCAGCACAGTGCTTGGCACATAGGGGGTTCTCGAGCCATGAATTTCCTTTGCTTCCCCTTAAGACGATCGTCACTGGAGTGCTTGAGGTCTCATTTTGGAACTTGTCGGAGTCCTACCAGCAGAATGCTAAACCCCCTTCCCAGTGCTGGTCTTACCCCACGCTCACTGAATTGAACTAAAACTCTATGATGAGTCTCCTTGTCTGGGCAACATGAGGAATGGTCTTGTAGATGTTCTCCTGTGAAGAGGAACCAAATGCGCTAGACACAAACACTGGCCAAGAATTTGTATTTTGTTGCCATGCCCATTCCACCTCCACCCTGTTATGCCCTCTCTTGGTTTCTCGTCACCCATGGGAATCTGCTAACATGGTCAACCTCTCTGTGCAAGGGGCTACAAGGTTCCACCTTGGTCAATAGAGAGCACTAAAACTACTGCTGTAGCCAGCACCCAGGACTGTGCTGAGGTCCAAGGCCAAGCCAACTTCCTGACACTGCAGCTGGGGAGTTATCTCAGGGAGGTGCAAAGGAAGTTCCCAGCTGGAAGGGCATATGGTCCATCCCTAACACTCTGCTATAACAGCAACCATTACTGAGAGGCGAATTTTTGTCAGGCTAGGTTCAGAGTGTTTTCCAATGTTTATTTCCTTCATTCATCATGACAACCCTGTATGGAAGGTAGTCTTGTCCCCTTTTTCCAGGTGAGGAAACGCAAGCACAGAAAGGTGAAGTGACATGTCCAAACTAACACAGCCCTTAAGTGGTAGAGCCAGGACACAAAATTCGAGAACTCAGGCTTCAGAATACACCCTCTGAAATTGCTCTGGAACAGTGAAGCCCTGCCCTGCACTCAATCAGGCCTTTCTGGGGAGGTCTCTGGCAGGCTGGTTTGAGTGGACTCAGCCTCCCTCCAGGGGACCACTGAGCTCCTCCCTGCTCCCTTGACTCAGGCCAGCTGAGCTGGGAGCTCCCTCCTCATAGTCTCTCCTCTGGGCCCCTTATGGTGGCCTCGCCTGGCCTTGCCTCACCTCCCAGCCCTTCGTCTCCTCAGATACACAGGCCTCTTTGCCCCTCTCCCTTCCCCTCCCAGAAATGCAGCTACCCCTAGGACCCAGCTCCACTCCCAAGCTCTTCAAGCCAGAGGCACAACTCACTGCCCATCTATGTCCCCCTCCCCCACCTCTCAAGAGCCTGCTCCACCGCCTCAAGGAACCTCTGGACTCTCAAGCCCTCCCAGCTCTCCCAGCCCAGCTTCCACTCCCCACCCAGGCTGAGCCTCAAGGACACACATTTCAGAGAGCTCGGGGAAGCTACTTATAAGGCCCTGGCTCCTGCCTTCATTGTTCCAAGCTTTCCAATCCCCAGTTCTGAGAAACCCTCCTTGGTGCCTCCCTAAACTGGTGGCGTCCTCCCATCATCCCTCTGTTGCCTAGCACTGTCCCAGAAAGCCACCTTCTCATCTAGATTTCACCCAGTAGAAATGCATAGCTCAGAACATCACCTGGGTCCTTGAAGCTTCTCCTTAATCCTTGTCTTCATGACCTGCTGTCTGGCCTCGGAGCCACCTTGCCCACAGCTGCCTTTCCATCTCTTCTCCCCCTGGGGCTGCTGCCATCTTTCTTCTTCACTTCATTGCATATCTTCTCAACAATGTGGTCGCACTCTCTGTTCCCCTTTCTCACTGACTCCTCAGTTCATAAATCCTAGACATCTAGCCTGTTTTCCTCTGTTCTCAATTGCTCTCTCAAAAGCCACCTGCAACCTTCTAATTGTCAAATCAATTTCTTCAGTCCCCACTACCCTCAATATCTCAGCTTCATTTGTCTCCCTGTGGCCCCTTCTTTCTGGATATTCCACCCCAACTCTCCCAGGGGTTCTGCTCTGATCTCTCTGAGTGCACCTTGCTGTTCACAGAAGAGCTCCTTCATGTCCAAGTCCAGCAAGACTCTGGAAAAGGATCTGGATAAAGGTAGAGTAACTGGCATGCCCAGAGAAAGCCCAGGCCATGAAGGGGAGAGGAAGGGATGGAGAAGATTACCTGGCAGGAAAAGGCGTGCAATCCACAAGTCTAGCTCTTCCACAGCACAGTGGGGGGTAGGTGGTGGTGGTGGTGGTGGTGGTGACATGGACCACATTGAGGTAGGAGTTTCTACCACAACACAAGGCCTGCCACCAAGCAGGAGACAGGTGAGGGTCAGATCTCTTTTTTTTCCCCCATGCAAAAATTTATACATACATTGTTATGTGACTATTTGCTCTCCCCATACTGTGACAGCATACTCCTCCTTTCCACCCCTGATGCCCCATGTCCATTCAACCAGCTCCTAACCCTCTCTGCCTTCCCATCTCACCTCTGGACAGTAGCTGCCTGTTTAGTCTCTTGTATCTACTTGAGCTAAGAGGCACACTCCTCACGGATATCACTTTATGTCCTACAGTCCAGTCCAATCCCTGTCTGAAGAGTTGGCCTCGGAAATTGTTTTAGTTCTGGGCGGATAGAGAATCCAGGGGCCATGCTTTCTGGGGTTCCTCCAGTCTCAGTCAGACCATTAAGACTGGTCTTCTTACTAGAATTTGAGTTCTGCACCCCA
>NW_004444259.1:956241-968722 GCF_000243295.1 Trichechus manatus latirostris
TATGTCTTGGTGACTTTCTTTTGGGATCTACCTTATGTGGGGTTCGATGAGCATCTTGGATAGATATCTTCTCATCTTTCACAATGTCAGAGAAGTTTTCTGCGAACAAGTCTTCAATAATTCTCTCTGTATTTTCTGTTATGCCCCCCTGTTCTGGTACTGCAATCACTCGTAGGTTATTCCTCTTGATAGAGTCCTACATAATTCTTAGTGTTTCTTCATTTTTTAAAATCCTTTTATCTGATTTTTCCTCAAATAAGTTGGTGTCAAGTGCTTTATCTTCAGTCTCACTAATTCTGCCTTCCATTTCCTCAATTCTGCTCCTATGACTTTTTATTGAGTTGTCTAGTGCTGACATTTTATTGTTAATCTTCTGGATTTCTGATTGCTGTCTCTCTATGGATTCTTGCAGCCTGTTAAGTTTGTCATTATGCTCTTCTCTAATCTTCTTAAGTTCCTCTATTGCTTAGACTGGTTTTGACTCATTTCCTTCCTGATCTTTTAAAGAGCTCTGTATATTAATATTTTGTATTCTGCCTCCAGTAATTTCAAGAAGTTCCCTTCCTCTGGAAAATTTCTTGTTTATTTTGGGAGCTTGCTGAAGCCATCATGGTCTGCCTCTGTATGTGATTTGATATTGACTGTTATCTCTGAGCCATCAATAAGTTATATTTATTTATTTTATGTTTGCTTACTGTGTCCTAGCTTCTTGTTTTGTTTTGTTTTGATGTGCCCAAATAGGCTGCTCATGTGAGCTAGCCCTGTCACTGTCACCCTTGAAGCTACAATGTCCTCCTGCCAGGTAGCTAGACCTGCCACTAAGTTTGTGAGCCCAGGAATCCACCCACTCCTCCCATATGGATTCAGCTCAGGTGTCCAGGTACTTGGCCACCAAGTGTGTGGTGCGGGCTCTCACCTACAGTCCTAGACAGTCATGGGTGATTGGTGTAGGCACTGACATCTGGCTGCAGCAGGGGGGGTCACATGCTGAACAAGGCAGGCGGCCGACGGCCACCCCCGAGTGTCCAGGAGGAAAGCATTTATTTGTTCCCTAGAGTGCATAGGTTGGTGCGTTGTGCATCCAGAATATGAGCACCCAATGCTGTTCACTGTAAGGACTGGGAAGCACCACTTATTCTTGGACCCCTGTCGTGGATGGCTAGGTAGTGTGGGTGGAGCCATCAGTCCTCAGGCCCCTGATGTGGGTAGGTGAAGACCCTGCTTAATGGGCAAAGCAGTGTCAAATGTCATGAACCTGCCACTTCATAACTGAAACAGTTGAAGTTAGACTTCAGGTATATATATACCTTGTTGTACTGTGGTAATGAGGGCCTACACTGTTGAAATGGGCCCACACAAGTCTCTGCAGGGGGAAAGGCACTCAAAGTCCATGGACCCCTTATGCTTGTGCCTAGTCAAAGGAGCTGTGCCTATCCTGAGTTCCTGGCTTAGGGGAGTCGGCAGGCTATTTTTTCCCGTGTTTGTTAATTTGTTCCCTCTCTGAGGCCAGGAGAATGGCTCAGGGCACGTGATGGGTCGTGGCAATCACTGAAGCCGTCCCAAACCCAGTGCAGAGCTGGAAGCGGAAAGGTAAAAGGGAGAGAGTGTTTTTCCCAAAGGGTGGTGTTTTTGATCTGCATGGTAGGCCAGACACAAGTACTTATCTTTCCCAGATCAAGGGCTGCTTCTCACTTGTTCTGGATCGCCAAGTAAACTCTCTGCTGCTGGGTCTCTCCTGATGTGGAAAACTCCTCCTGAGTGCCACTGCTTGCCTCACCACGCACCAGGAGCTGATCTGGCCTGAAGGGATCCAGCTCCTGCTGGGTCAGGTCTGGCAACTCCTCCCTGCTTCTGAACTATCTCTCCCTCCCCCTGCCACTCAGTCCAATTCCTCAAATTTGCCTTTGAAGTTCAGGGCTCCTAGATTGTCATATATAATTGATTCACTTGTTTTTTTGGGTCTGTTGTAAGAGGGACCACTGGAAGTATCTGACTACTCCACCATCTTGGCCCCACCTCCAGCATAATTCTTATGGAGTACTGAAGATACACAATTCATTTGCTGGAGATTGATTTTTCAAGCTGGTCTTCTAAATATATCTTTATGTTGAACAGAGTATCACACTGTGATTCAAGGAAGGGACTGATGCTGTGATCCTCTTTCTAATCCTTTTTTTGACATAGCCCCAGGTAAGGTTACTACGTACTTCTACCTCAACCCACAGTCCCACACAGAATGGAGCTCTAGGAAAAAGTACATGGTCACACATTGTACGTAGCTAAAGAAAGCTGCTGAGTGCCGAAAGGTATTCATTCCTCTTAGGGAGTTTCCTTCTCCATTAAATATTGCTGGCAGGAACTGGTGTGGTACTACTAAGCTGTAATAGAAATTATTTACTATCATTTTCATTCCTGAAAAGGTTTTAAAAAATGTGAAATTATAAAAGCTTAGAACTAGAAGTGCTTCTAGAAATCATAAACTGAAGTCCAGAGAGGGGCAGTGATATTCAAACCGACTAGCGTTAGAACTACAAATCAGACCCTCTGAGTCTGAGTTCAATGCCCACTTGCATGTTGGTTTGAGGAAAAAAAAACCAACAATTTATCAGAGAGGTTAAGTAGAGAACCCAGAGAGTATGTTGTCATGTAAGCAAAGAGAAGAGGATATTTCAAGAAGGAAGGAGTGGTAGTTAACTGTATCAAATGCAGTGAGAGGTCAAGGGAAGATGAGAACTGAAAAATATCCATTGAATTTTGCAACATGGAGGTTGGTGTTGGGTGACCTCGCCTAAGGCAGTTTCAGGGGAGTGGTGGAAGCAAAATCCAGGTTATAATGTGTTGAAGAATGAAAGGGACCACCATTTAAAGATGATAGATTGAGCATTCCTGTTTATTTTCAAGTCCTACTAAGACCCCACTAAAAATAATAAAATGGAAAACGTATAAGTCAATAATGACAAATAAAATATGAGATAGTTCCATAGAAGAGAGATCCCAATGACTGTCTGCAGGGCACAAGGCAGATGGAAGAGTGGTAACTGACAAAGCAGGGAAAAAGAAGCGCCTCCTGGGGTATATAAAGATGGGGGTGTTGTTAAGGAGATAGCTAGTTTTGTGGAAGAACCTTTAAGACCATTAGGATTTGGAGATGCCAGAGGGCAAGAGAGAGATGTGAGGCTGAAAAAGAAAGAGAGGGCATTTCCTGAAAGCCTGTACACAGAATAGTTGAACCCCTGCACCACAGAATACAGATTATTTGGCAGGCAAGTATCTATTCCTGGGAAGGAAATTAATGAGGCTAGCAAAACCTTAATTCTAAATCTAACGAGGACAGTACAAGAAAGGAAAAATAGAGGGCTATCTTACTCATGAACAAGAATGCAAAGACCAAAAGAAAAGATTAACAGATAGAATGCAGTAACATATCAGAAAGATGACCAACTTGGGTTTATCACAAGAATGCAAAGTTGGTTTAACATTAGAAAATCAAACAATGTAATTTACCGCATTAACAGACTAAAGAAGAAAATCTTATATCTCAATAGATGCGGATTAAATGTTTAATAAGATTCAATATGCAATCATGATTAAAAAGTTATGGCAAATAAAGAGTTGAAGGGAATTTCCTTAACTTTATAATGGTTATATATAAGCAAACTTGCAGCTAGCATCACGCTAAATGGTGAAACAGTAAAAGCTTTCTTTTTGAGATCAGGATAATGTAAAGATGCCTGCTATCATAATTTCTATTTAATATCGCATTGGAAGTCCCAACCACCACAATGAGGAAAACAAAAGAAAAATCACAACTGTCCTTATCCACAGATGATATGATTGCCTACATAGAAAAGCCAAAAGAATCAAAAGATAACAGTAGAATTAGTAAAAGAGTTTAGCAAGTCTTTGGGAATTTACAATAGCTTCAAAGTTTTTGAAGTACCTTGAAATAAAACTATCAAAAGTTTTGCAAGACCTCTTATTGGAAGACATTAAAGAGGACCTAAAAATAAATAAATAAATGAAATAAAGAGGACCTAAATAACTGAAGAAATATATCATGTTAATGACTGAAAAACGCAAAATTGTAAAGATGTCAGTACTTCCTCAATTAATTGATTTTTAGATTTAATGCATTCTTAATAAATATTGAGCAGGTTTTTTTTGTGTGTGTGTTTGTGTAATTTGACAAGATTATTATAAAGTTTATATGAAAATGCAAAGGGCCGAGAATATCCAAGATACTTTTGAAGGTGATAAAGGTGGCAGGAATCGCCCCACCATATGTGAAAACTAAAGCTCTAGTTATATTGGTATAAGAATAGAAACATAGATTAATGGAACAGAATAGAGAGCCCCAGAACAGACCCCCACACACAGATATTCAATATCTGATAGCCCTGAAATTGCAGATCAGTGGGGCAAGGATGGACTACTCAATAAATGGTTCTTTGACAATTGGGTTTCTTAATACATATATAAAAATGAAATTAGATTCCTACCTCTCACTGTACATAAAAATCAAGCCCAAACAGGTGAAAGACCTAATGTGAAAAGAAAGATTATAAAGCTTTTACAAGATAGCACAGGAAAATATCTTCATGACCTCAGAGTAGGGAAGACTATCTTAACCCAAGTCACAAAAAGCACTAACAAAAGCAGCCCAACAGTAGCTGTTGGCTGGCCAGCCTGGAAGAAGAGGCCTCATCTTGGCAACAAGTAAAAGAGTCCAACATACTTGCAGTTAGGTATTACCAACCAACCCCTATTCAAAGGCAAGGTCAAAGGCGAGCTTGTGAGTCTATTCCAGGTTCCCTCACTCATGTCTGCATATGGGAGTGGTGAACCATGGGGTGCAGTAGGAGGAGGGCACTCTGTGCCAACCCAGCCTCTTGGTGACTGCTTCCAGGACAAGATGAGGCCTGGGATCCTGAGGATCCTGGGGATGAGTCCTGGAATCTGCCAGCCCAGGCCCAGAGAAAGCACTCAACTAGCCAATTGCATCCCAGAGTAAACCCAACTATCACACTAACCACAGTTCTGCTCGCTGATCCCTACACCCTACCCCAAGGACCTAGGTCTATCCTGCTGGGAGTGTATACAAGAAGGAGGAAGTTAGGGGAAGATGAGGAAGAACCTGATGGGAAAGATGGCATCCCCTCACAGAGCCTCTGTTTCTTCATTTGCCAAATGGGCATAATAATGCCCACCTCACCGGGTTGCTGTGAGGGATACATGAGATGAAGCCTCCTGCCTGGCATGCAGATAAGGAGTGGCTATGTTACTCTCCATGTGCAGAGGGTAGCGGAGCTTTATCTTCTGGAGAGAGGCTAGGTAGGGCCAGAAACCCTCCTTCTCCAAGGCTGCAGAGCTGGGTGGGAAGGGAGGAGGGAAAGGGTTTGATGATCATGTCAAACCCCTTTCCAACCAAATTACTTGAGTTTTCCATAAAAGCTCAAGGGGTGCCAAGTGGAAGGAAAGTCACAAAAATGTTTTTCTTTTTTTGTTTTGAGAAAATTCATCTGGCACCGGAAGAAGAGGAATCAGACAGTGACGAGAACACTGGCCAAGTAAAGATCATTTTGATTAGAAAGTGGAACTTCACTTTGAAATAGCTCTTTAGGAGAGGGACAGAAGCAGGAAGTCTTCCGGGTCCCAGAGCTTCTAGCTAATTGTTAGCAGGCCCTCACGGGCTGCAGGGGAGGAGACTTCTTTTGGGGGCTTCTTTTGGTCTGGGCCAAGTATTCTTGAATACTGTATCTGCCCAACCTAATTCCCTAATTGCCTCAGCCAAGAGAAGCACCTGTGAGGTCTGGGGGTCTTTTTTTTTTAATATTAATTTTTTTCATTGTACTTTAGGCGAAGGTTTACAGAACAAATAGTTTCTCATTAAACAGTCAGTACATGTATTGTTTTATGACATTGGTTAACAACCCCACGACATGTCAACATGCTCCCTTCTCGACCTTTTTTTCTTTTTTGGGGAAAATATACGTAGCCAAAGATACACCATTTCAAAAATCTCTACATGTACAATTCAGTGACACCGATTATGTTCTTCAAGTTGTGCTGCTGTTCTCACTATCCTTCTCCAAATTATTCCATCCCCATTATCTTCAACTTACTGCCCCCTAGGCTTCCAATCAAACCTTCTGCGCTGCTGTTGTCAATCTGATCTCACATAGATAATTCTTTTTTTTTTGTACCTGAAATGAAGGTTTGCAGAACAAATAGTTTCTCGTTAAACAGTTGCTACACATATTGCCTTATGACAATGGTTAACAACCCCACTACATGTCAGCACTGTCCTTACTCAACCTTGGGTTCCGCTTCACCAGCTTTCCTGTCCCCTTCTGCCTTCTAGTCCTTGCTGGGGGTCTTTTTGCCGTGACCCCTCACTTGTCTCCTCTCACAGAACATGGCCCTGTTAGGATGTCTCATTGCAGTTCATCTTTTTGCTCCTTTAATATCCCAGGACGGCCATTTCTCCCCCTCGGGCCCTCCACACGCTCCTCTCCAGCCACAGTCCCTCACACTTAGCTTGAGGAGGTGAGGTCTACATGCACTCACAGCTCCCTCTCCACTCAAGGACCTCCCTCTGCCTGCCATGGATACAGAAGTAACATTCTGTAAAAGCAGAGTGTGTGTGTGTGTGTGTGTGTGTGTGTGTGTGTGGGCACGCGCACCTGTGTGATTTAACAAGATTAGCATAAAATTTACACGGAAATGCAAAGGGCTAAGAATAGCCAAGACACTGGGTTTCTCTAAGCCGGGGTCCCAGAGCCACTTGCATCAGAATCACTTTGGGGGAGAGGGGGAGGTGGGGCACTTGGGGAAACATCCAGAATCTCTGGCTTCTACTGAATCAGAATTCTAGGGGACAGACCTAGAAAGCTGCGTTTGCCCTCAGCACTCCTGATGGCTCCGACACGCACGGAAGTTGAGAACCAGAGCCCTGGAGCCGGGAATACAGCGTAGCCTGCAGACAGCAGCGAGGCACTGTGGCTAAGGTGCAGCCTCTGGAGCCAGGCAGCCTGAGCTAGACTTCCGGCTCGACCACTTATTGTCTTTGTGACCTTGGGCAATGACTTTACCTCCCTGGGCCTCAGTTTCCTCATCTGTAAAGTGGGGATAATTAGTGTGCCTATCTCATAAGGCTATTGTCAGGATTAAACGAGAATATATGAACAAAGCACTCAGAACTGTATCTGACATCTAGAAAGCACTACACACACGTTAGCTATTATGAGGGGCTAGTGGACTGGCTGTGGAGAGAGAGGACCAGTTCAGGCTCTGAGGGGAGCCACGCCCTACCTTATATAGCAGGGTGGGCTGAGACCAAGCTCCCAGTGCATCAGAAGCCATGGGGGTAATTAATAAGAGGGACAATCTTTAAGCGTGACCATGCTTGGTTAGAATGAGAAGCTAGGAAAAATGGATATTGTTTATCAAGCTCTAATTAGCAGGTAAATTGTTCAAGAGGAAGGGAGTCCAAGTGTTATTACAAGTAATTAATGTGCTTCTTCTCTCCCTGGTAACCCTTTGATTTGAACCACCTAACCCGTAGTCTTCATCAGGCACTCAGATCCTGGCTGCTAATTATTTTGGTGCGCCCCTGATTGCACTACAGGAAATGGGTATGGCCTGCTTTCCCTAATGGCTGCTGAAGCACAGGGGAGATAAAGTGGTTCTAACCATGATGAATTAAGCCCAGAGAATTTGGAAAGGGCAATCATTATCTTTGTTCATTTAACAAATGTAAACCGCGTCTCCAAGTTGGTAAAGAAAATGTGACCAGTCTTAGTCTGCTTAGGAAAAAAAAAAAAAAGCACCTGCTCCAAACTGCTATTGAGTTGGCTGATGCCGTGACCTGGCTGTCTCTCAGGTGGGAACATCAAGTCCCAGTTCCAGGGACCCTAGATTCCTGCCTAAATCCCTGCTCGGGTCCCTTGAGGCTGTAGCCCTTGGTCCTGGCCCCCACCCTAGCCTGGTTAGTGCCACGCTCAGCAGATTCCCGGCTCCCCCCGACTGAGCACACCCAGCCACATGTGGACTTCAGCTCTGACCCGTCTCCAGGTCAACCATCCCCAAGCTCTCATTCTGAGTGATGTCAAGAAAGTGAATTGTTCCTGCTTGTGGACAAGATACAACCCCGTCAGTGAATCATCTCAGGGGTCAGTGAGAAGGCAAGTCACTGTGTAAGGCCCTTTCCATCTGACACACCCACAGTGACCTGAGGAGAGGGTGAGTGTCCACTGGGTGACTTCTACCAGGAATTAGAGCCTAGCAGCAGGAGGTCTTGGAGCATGAGTCAGCTGAGGGCAGAGTCTCTGCTGTCCCAGAGAGTCCTTGTCTTCCATTGAAGTGTCACAGAAAAGAGTTTAGACAGAGTATTAGAAACTTCCAGAATACTGCTAGTAACTAGTTGTTGGTGAATGCTTGCTATGTTCTGTACTGTTCTAAGCGCTTGCATGCATTATCTCATTTAACCATCTCATCGACCCTATGATGAGGTGGGCACTGTGAGTTTCTGCATTTTAGAGCCAAGGGAATTGAGACCCAGAGGTTATGTAACACCTAAGCAAAAAAAAAAAAAAAAAAAAAACCCAGTTACTGTCCTCGAGTCGAGTCCGACTCATGGTGACCCCATGTGTGTAGAGTAGAACTGTGCTCCAGAGGGTTTTCAATGGTTGATTTTTTGGAAGTAGATCACCAGGACTTTCTTCTGAGGTTTCTCTGGGTGGACTCGAACCTCCAAGCTGTCAGTTAGCAACCGAGTGCCGCAATCATCTGCGCCACCCAGGAAGTTCACAAACTCTTTATACAATTCCCTGTAATATTCTCATTGGTTTACTCCTCTCAGTCTCCTGTTGGGTTCCCAGAATTTCCTGGGATCCTGTCGAATCTATTCTCAGGGAATGTCCCAGGTCTCTGCTATTTGCATTTTCTATCTTTATAGGTTTCAAAACCCAAATAAAATGTTTCTCTCCACCTCCAGTTATTAGGGCTTCTTAGCGAGCTTTTTAGAAAGCGGCTTAATTAAAAAGCTTTTGGAAAGCTTAAATAAACCATACCCACTGCACCCTCTGCCCAGTAAAGGTCTTAACTGTTTCAAGGCGGTTGAATTTCTGCACAGGAGCTTGTCTACCCCGCCCGGAACCAGACTGGTTCTCCCCTCATAGTCATCCACGGAGCCGATGCCACAGCCATCCGTTTTTCTTATTACTGGGGCAACGCTCAGACTCTTTATGAAGACTAGTTCTTAAGAATAAACAAATTAATTTAACCGCATACAGAATTCTCTCCCTTAGATTATTAAAACAGCTGCCTTGCCTCCGAGCCTAGCATTGAAAACCCCAGGTCCCAAGAGGTCAGACCCAGCAGGGGTAGGGGGCGGGGGCAGCTCGCCCTTCCCTCTGGTCCTCTCCCCGATCCCAGCGAGACCCAGGCCGCGCCCACGGGGAAATTGCCCCGGCTCCCGCAGCCCTGGGGCCACCTCCTTTCCCACCTCCTCTCGGAAGCCCGGCGCACTGGAGTCTCACAAAGAATGCCTGAAACCCGCTCGCAGTTTGCAGCTCGCCTGACAGACTTGTTTGCGGGGAAGTCTAGTGCCTTCAGTCACTTGAATGCTTTTTTCCTTTTCTTCCTTCCAATTGTGTTGGTAGTTTGCATGTTTGTTTTCATTCAAAACCGTTCCCCGCCACAAGGGAAAGAATCCAAACCCTTGGGCGAGCAGCGTGAACCGTCTGGTGCGGATCATACAAACGCTCCACGGTGCACGTGAGCTGCTGACTGCGGGCTCTTTTCGGGGTTCCCAGTGGCATTGGGTGGGCAAGCCGAGCCGGCTGGTAGCCTCCGTGACAGGTGCCTCCTGGCCGACTGCCGAGGGGGCCGCTCCACCGGGGCAAGTCCAGCCGGCGCGCTCAGCCGGGTCCCGCGAGGAGCAGGCTAGGCCAGGTGAAAAGGCGCCGGGGGGAGAGAGATGGCTCCTCGTGCGCGATTCCGAGTTGGGCAGCGAGCGCAGCATGGGGGTAACATTACCATCCAGCAGCGCCTGCCTTCCCGTTGAAGGTCCCCGAACGCTGGAGTTCCGCGGGGGACACCCCAGCCCCGTGCCCCGGGTCCGTACCCCCGCGGGGCAGGAGGGCGGCTGCGTCCAGATGGTGGCGCTCCCGGCCAGGGCAACCCCTGTCCCCCCCTGAGGCAGGAAGGCTGGCCAGGAACAAGTTTCAAGGGGTTTTGCAGAGATTTTCTGTGAGGCTTCGCCACGAGGGCCGCAACTTTTAGTAGCGGACAGAAATCCGCTCCCGCGACCGAGGTTGTTAAGGGGGCGCCCCTTTAGCTGAGCCCGAACCCCTGGGATTCCCGTGGCCCACGCGCTCCGCGAGACTGAGCGCACCTCAGGGGACCGTGACACCAGGCGGGGGAGGGAGATCTGTGGGGCGAGGGCATGGCCCACTCCGGACGGGGACAGAGGAGATCCCCAGCAGAGGATGACGAGGCGGAGAACCGGGGGAGTTGCGTCTGGGGCCCAGGGCGTTAGGCTGTGCGCTGGTACCTCGGCGCCCTGCCCGCCGCGGCGGCGCCACTCCCCGAGCCCGCCAGAGCGCCCGGCAGCCGCTCTGCGGAGCGCAAGGGGCTCCCGGGAGGGAGCAGCGCTGCAGCCCCTGTCCCCGGCTTCTTGGAGGAGCAGCGGCCCAAGGGAAAGACTTTCTTGTTCATACTGTTTCCCAAAGCAGTCTTTGCGTTCCCGAAAACTGAGTGTCCGGGAGCTGGTAAAGGGATGAGTTCCCGCCCTCTCTCCTCCCAGAGTTGCGGACCAAGCAGCCCTCCGCTTCCTCCCAGGGAACCGACCCGCTCCTGCTCCGAGCTTCGGGAGCAGGGGACAGCTCTTCATGGAGAGTGCAAGCTCGGGACAGGACTGAGGCGCCACTAGCCGCTGCCGCCGTCGCCGCTGCTGCCGCTGCTGCCGCTGCTGCCGCTGCTGCCGCTGCCGGTCAGGGAGGCAATCGGTTCCTGGAGGGCACCGGAGTGAGGATCAGTTACCTAGAGCTTGGGGACCCCGAGTTGGGGTGAGAGCCTCCAGCGGCTGTCCTCTGCTTCCCGCGGGATGCAGAAAGTCCAGACAGGCAACAGCACCGTGGATGGGGTGAACCTCTCAAGGAGACTGTAGGGGCATGGATCTAGGGTCCGAGGGGGTCACTGGCCATCCCCTGCTTTCTGCTGGGGACTGAGAACTGGATTGCCCTGGCGCTGGACCCCAAGAGGGACCCCCATGCCGCTGCTTTGCAGTCTACAGAGCTTTTCTGAGGGTTTGTTTTGGGGGGGACGAGAGGAGGGAGAAAAACTTGCCAGAAATGAGAGCTCAGCGGCGGCGGCGGCTGCAGGTGGGGGCGGGGGGAAGACTCCAAGCTTGTCAAGACTCAGGGTACCTGGGGAGTTGTGGAGGGGAGTTGTGACTAGAGGGGAAGGACATACAAGGCAATACAACGCAGTCGGAAGCAAGGCGACACCTCGATGTGGATTTGTCAAAGAAGAGGTGACAACCAAAGCAGGGGTGGTCAGGGAGCTCTGATTGGTCGGAGGGAGGGATTTGGGGCGGGGCTAGCCTCCCCTTGAGGCTTTAAAAGCTCATCGGAGAGGGCGGGAGGCTGTCATTCCCTCTCAGATTCTCGAAGAGAGAGGCACGCTTTCCCGGAGCTCCTGGTGACAGAGCAGGTGTTTTCCATCCGGACCGGGCTGCCGATCCTGAGCACGCTGGAGGTCTTAACGGTCTCCGGGGACGCCATGGGGCCCACCCTGGCGGTTCCCACCCCATACGGCTGTATTGGCTGTAAACTGCCTCAGCCAGACTACCCACCGGCTCTGGTCACCTTTATGTTCTGTGCGATGGTCATCACCATCGTTGTAGACCTGATCGGCAATTCCATGGTCATCTTGGCCGTGTCAAAGAATAAGAAGCTCCGCAATCCTGGTAAGCCACCCTCCCTTCTCCTTACGCGGCGGGCAGCACCTTGTAACCCCTAGGGCGTTAGTTTCGGCGTCCTGAATAGAGAACCCATGGCCAGTGCCCCTACATGGAACATCCCTGCCACTGAGTTCCCCGCGAGCCTGGGCGGGGGGGTGATGTTATGCCGGGGTCCATGAATTTAGAGCTTCTCAAGGCAGAGGGAGCGCAGAGAACTAGCTTTGGGGGTCCCAAATCCCCGCATGCAAAGCGCCGGTTATCGCGGTGCGCGGCAGCCAGGCGAGCCGTGCCCCGTCGGGGACCCGATGCGGAGGGAGCGGGTGCCGGAGCGGAGAGCCCAGCCGCCGCCCAGAGCACAGCGCGCCAAGCCGGACGCGGCTGGGGTGGCCGCGCCTAGGCAGCACGGGCCGAATGGACGCAGAGGGACCATCGCGCTGGTGAGCCATCCGGAAAGTTAAGTTGGCGGCGGCTGCGGCGGCTGCGGCGGCTGCGGCGGCGCTTCCCGGAGCGCAGCGC
>NW_004444259.1:968822-981901 GCF_000243295.1 Trichechus manatus latirostris
GCGGAGCGCAGAGCCCGCCCGAAACGTCCCGGGCGCAGTGAGCCCGCCCGCCCTTCCCGGGGCGCACGGCAGAGAGGGGCGCGCGGCGGCGGCCACAGCGGAGACCGAGGTCTGTAAGCGGGGAGCGGAGGGCGCAGGGGGCGGCGGGACGGAAGGTGGCAGCGGGGGAGGACGGCGGGAGCGGGTCTGGGGCCGAGGAGCGCAGCCTGCGGGCGTAGGGCGGGGGGCGCAGATCCGCTGGCGGGGCGAGCCGGGGAGGTGCTGGGCGGCAGCGGAAGGCTCAGGGGACGGAGCGGCGGGGCTACACTCGGCGCTTGGGCCCTGGGGGGAGGGATGGGGACGGAGAGGGGCCGACGTGCCCGATGCGGCGCGCGGGAGCAGCGGCGGCCGGGGACCGGGGGTGGCTTTGCTTGGGCGAGGAGTCACACGACACGGCACACGTTTCCAAATGCGCGGCCGGTGGGCACAGTCCTTAAAGTTCTCTCCTCCACTCTGGCGCGGTGTCCGACCTGGCCTCCGTCGCCTGGAGACGGCCGCCACCCCTGGACCTCGCTTCGCCCGCGGTGCGGTCCCGGGGCCGGGCCACCGAGTGCGGCCGCCTGCGGAGGGCACGCTCTGGGTTTTGTTTTGTTCTTCTCCTTCTTTCCTTTCTCTAACTTAAACGTGATTGGTGTCCTTGTCCTTTTGGTTCTAAAGCTTTGCCCTCTCTCTTCCCCGGGTTTCTTCTTCAAATTCATAACTTGGAAGGAAAACCCTCGAAAGAGCTCTGGGGCCGCCAGCGCTGTGGCCGCGCCCGCGGGCGGAGCAGTTCCTTGGCCCGTTGACACAGCGCTCCTTTCTCCCAGTCCAGGTGGAAGCGACAACGTGCCAAACTCACGCTAATTAGCACTCAGGTCTTTCTTGCACTGGCCTCTTCCCTCTCCCTTTTGCGAAAGGTTTTACAGAAACGTCCCTACGGCTGCTCCGTGAAACTGGAGCGGCGCGGAGTCCCCCTTCCCTTCCCCGTTTGGCTCACGGGCCCCAGGGAAATTCGGGGCCAGGGGCCGCGAACCCTTGTGCGCGGTGGCGACCGTGACCCTGGGCACGGCCATGCGATGGCCGGGCGTGAAGCTGGCGCTTTGGTAGGCCCTCCCGTCTCCCCCCCATGCCCCAAGGAAAGTAATTGCCTTGATTCGTTTCCCCGGCTCACGATTTCTTTGGTCTCAGACTCCATTTTGCAGGGCGTCCCCTCCCCCTCAGTTTTGACTCCAAGGTTACCTCGAGCCCCGGCAGGTATTTGGACCGGCTCGGACTTAGACATAGGCTGGTCCCACTCGGAAAGAGCGTGCGCTTTCCGCATACATGCAGTGCTAGGCTAAAGAGGGCAGAAGGCTACTTGATGTATTTTTTTCCTTAGGTCGGGGCTTCCTGACCTTCCTCCAGTCTCCCGACCTGCCCCTCACCGTCCAGCTCCCCTCTGCTACCCACCCACCCCACCCCGGAAAAGTTTGCATGTTGTTTTTCTCTAAAATGGTGGCGGCGTGACAGCGTCTGCGTCTGAAGGTCAGGGCTTCCGTGCTCCTGTCTCTCTGTCATAAGCCCCTTCTTTGCCAGACCAGAGATGACATTGTTTTAAAGGGAAAACAGGTTGGCAAAGGACAGGTCTCCCAAACCTGGCTGTACATCAGAATCACCTGGGACGCACTTGCAAATAAACATAAAAACACCACTGCATTTCTTTAAAAGAATTCTAGAATTCTGAATGGTCCCGCATCCAGCGGGCCTTTTCCTGTGTAATTTCGTAGGCATCCACAATTAACCATTTCTTCTTCTCTGCCTCTCCCCTCCTCCCTCCCTCCCCCGACCTGTTTTTCAGGCAACATCTTCGTGGTCAGCCTCTCCGTGGCAGACATGCTGGTGGCCATCTACCCCTACCCTCTGATGCTTCATGCCATGGCCATTGGGGGCTGGGATCTGAGCCAGCTCCAGTGTCAGATGGTCGGCTTCATCACAGGGCTGAGTGTGGTCGGCTCCATCTTCAACATCATGGCCATTGCCATCAACCGCTACTGCTACATCTGTCACAGCCTCCAGTACGAACGGCTCTTCAGTGTGCGCAACACCTGCATCTACCTGATCGTCACCTGGATCATGACGGTCCTGGCTGTCCTGCCCAACATGTACATTGGCACCATCCAGTACGATCCTCGCACCTACACCTGCATCTTCAACTACCTGAACAACCCTGTCTTCGCTGTGACCATCGTCTGCATTCACTTCGTCCTCCCCCTGCTCGTAGTGGGCTTCTGCTACATCAGGATCTGGACCAGAGTGCTGGCCGCCCGGGCTGTGGCTGGACAGAACCCAGACAACCAGCTGGCTGAGGTGCGCAATTTCCTAACCATGTTTGTCATCTTCCTCCTCTTTGCAGTGTGCTGGTGCCCTATCAACGTGCTCACTGTCCTGGTGGCTGTCAGCCCAAAGGGGATGGCAGACAAGATCCCCAACTGGCTGTATCTTGCTGCCTACTTCATAGCCTACTTCAATAGCTGCCTCAACGCTGTGATCTACGGGCTCCTCAATGAGAATTTCCGAAGAGAATACTGGATCATCTTCCATGCGATGCGGCACCCTGTCCTCTTCATCTCTGGCCTCATCACTGACATCCGTGAGACTCGGGAAGCCCGTGCCCTGGCCCGTGCCCGCGCCCGCGCCCGAGACCAAGCCCGTGCGCAAGCCCGTGCCTGCCCTGCTGTGGAGGAAACACTAATGAGTGTCCGGAATGTTCCGCTCCCCGGTGACGCTGCAGCTGGCCAGCCTGACCGTGCCTCTGGCCTCCCCAAGCTGGCCACTGGCTACTCCAAGTCTGCACTGGGCCACAAGTCTGCTGCGGGCCACTCCAAGTCTGCCACTGTCTACCCTAAGCCTCCCTCTGTCCACTTCAAGCCCGCCTCTGTGCACTTCAAGGCTGACTCTGTCTACTTTAAGCCTGCCTCTAGCCACCCCAAGCCTATCACTGGCCACCACTTCCCTGCTGGCAGCCACTCCAGGACTGTCTTTGGCCCTGCCACCAGCCACTCCAAACCCACCACGGGCCACATCAAGCCTGCTACCAGCCTCTCTGAGCCCACCGCTGCTGACTACCTTGAGTCGGCCACCACTGGCCGCCTTGAGATCACCACCCCCTGCCACCGTGAGACCACCACCACCACCGGCCCCCTTGAGTCTGACATCGCTGAGCCTGTCTCCAGTTCTGCCAGTGGGTCCCCCGAGCCTGCTGCCAGCCAGCTGGAGCTTGCCATCGCTGCTGGCCTTCCCGAGATTGTGGTGGTTGATGTCGAAGCTGATTCTGATGAAGTGGCTGTGTAAAACATTCTCTTGCTGATGGCCAAGCAGTGGTCCACTCTCAAGGATGTTTTGCATATATGATCCCAAGTGAGATAGCTTTACTGTCCCCCCACCACAGACACACGCAGACCCTGACGCGGTGTGGGCTCCATTCACCTTCAAGCTTACTTCCCCTTCACAAGATGTACTCTACAAAAGTGTGTGTGTGCTTACGACTGCAGAGACCACCTTTCCCCAAAGTTTTACATCTGCTGTCAGAGCCTCCCTTTCCTCGTAAGGCTGACCTCCAGCCCACAGTGACACCTCCTTGGATTTTCTTCTACTTCCTTGCTCCCTTTTTCCTCTTTCCTGCTCCTCCTTTTTCCTGCTTTCTTCTCCCATTCCTCTAGGGGTGGGGGAGGAGTGCATGCGCAGTGGTAAAGGTGTGTTGTGGCGAAGGCTTCTCCACAGTGACTGTCACTGCACAGCTTCATGTTGTAAGTGTGTAACTCTATATCGTCCTTCTAACGGCAGTCAGAAAAGCAGTTACGATTAAGTGCAGGTACTCGAATCAGTTTCTTTTCTAAACTTCAGCGACAAAATAGGCCCCATGTCTGAAGAATACAATTTGTAAACTCTTATTAAAATAGATGTTTATGCATATGAAATCACATGGCAAAAGGAAAGCTGTGGTCACACCAAATTGTTTCTATTCTGTGACAATCCAGACATTGGTGCTGAAATTTAAAGTCAAGCATGTACTCACTTAAACATCCATTCTTAAACTAGTTTCTTCTCCTAAGCCCCAAACTTATGGTAGCTAGGATCAATTACAGTCATGTTTTTAATATTATAATTTATAACTACTCTTTACCTCAGAGATTTTTTAGAACAGCCTGCTGTTTTTACACAACCCATTTTTACATTTTTGGTTTTCGTCTGAAAGGGAATTTGAGATAACAACTGGCAGACAGAGTACTGCTGTGGAGGTTATAAAATGAATATTTCTCCAAAAGCCTTTCTTTTCCACCTGCCCGGTACCATCTTGTCCCTCTGCGCCTCGTGCCTGAGGAGGGAGAGGAGGAAGAAGAGATACAAACCCCAACCAGTCGCACACACTTGGCTGAGAGTCCGTGAGCCAAAATATTAAGTCGGCGAGGTCTTGCATCAGCACACTTGACAGCCCAGGAAATAGTTTTTCTTTAGAAGTCAAGAAAAAAATTGCTGTTTGATAAAAATTTCAATTATTGATTCAAATTGACACTTTAAGCTGAGTTTACTGTACAAAAGCTTGTAAGGATGAGTGGAAATGGATTATACTGCCTTAATTCTATTCTGTATTTGTGGTTTCAATTAAATAAAAGTGTTTTTGTGGCTTTGGTGTGTGATTTATTGATAAATCCGCTTATTCCAACGGGGTGACTCGTCGGGGAGATGGTGTATGGTGGGGGTGGGGGCCTGCGCCTGGAGCGTCAGAAGACTCAGGGACAATGGAAGCTCTGCCACCAGCTTGCTGGATCCCAGGGCAAAGCCCTTGACCCCTCTCTCCTCTGGGTCTTTACTTAGCAGAGTGTGGGGAGGGGATGAGGGAGGTAGGCCTGTGAGGGAGGAGGTAGTTCTTCTCATTATTGACCTGCCCGCCCTTGGACTTCTGCACCTTACCTGCTATGGCATCTGAAAACAGAACCTCTTTTACCACCCATGGAAGGAGTGAGGCCAGGCCACAATAATGTCACAATCCTAGAAGCTGCTGGGTCCAGGGGCCAAGTGGGGGAGGCACAGGAATGGGGGGCTTTCCTCTCCAGCTGGGAGATGGGTGGCAAGACCCCAGCCACTGGGCCAGGCTCCTGACCTCAGGAACATAGTTCCAAAAGAATACCTAGTGACAAAGATATGTGGACTCAAAATAATATACAGCAGGATATCAAGTTTGTTACAAACGTGCATATGAAACACACGTACATGCACACAGACACTCAGAGTTATGCATATGTAGCCATTCCATCCAGGCGTTGCCAGATTGTGGGTATAAACTGAGGCTGTTTTCCTTTTTAACGCCCAAATTACTGGGGTTTGAGGCCAGCCAGCGTGACTGCTGGAGCTCAGGCTGACCGCTCCCCTGTGAAAAATACCTGCCAAATTTTCCTGGAGACCCCAAAAAGATGCTTACACATGCGCTCACAAACAGATCTACAATCCTCCCCCGCGCCCTCCCCCACCCCGTCCGTGTTTTCCACGTTTTCTTTCCACCCCCTACCCAAGAAGCCTTGCTTCCCGTGAGGTTGTTAGTGTCCAAACCTCGTGTGTTGTGTTCCAACGCTCCAAACTGCCCCTCTCCAGGGGCTCAAGGGGTGCAGGGTTTTGAGAGGTGATGGGAGGGGTGCGGAGAATTATGGGTCCTCATTACAACTTTGCACTACACTTGCCCAGAGTCTCCCAAAGTCTCAGGAAGGCAGCCGCTTCAGCCTTCCTCACTCCGCTGTCTCCTGCGAGCAGCGTTCTCCGGTCCCGGCCGCCCCAGGCCCTATCCTGGCGCAGGGACAAGCAGGAGTTCAAGGATAGTCCCTTCGCAGTTCAGGCTTAACCAGGAAATGTTTTCCTCTGCCCTTCCCCTTGTAACCCGCGCCTTCCCCCCAACAAAGACAAGAAATCTCCGAAACACAGCTCTGATTTGCCACCCCCACTTTGGGTGATCACGACGCTGATGCTCCGCGCAGGTGTAAGTTGTTCCTAGTTCTCCGCAGGAAAATGCAGGGCTTGGGGCTTTGCGTCCGTGAGAACGAAAGGGTCGGCTTTGCTGACTTCCGGGAAGAGTGAATCTGCCCCAAGGTGAGCCCGTATCTCCATAATTAGAGTTAAAAAAATAGAAGCAACTTTTCAATGACAGTTTCCTCCAGTTCCTACTCTTTTTTCCCCCTCTCTTTACATTGAAATATATATACTGCCAAGTGACACACTGGTAATTTTTTAAAATATGTATGCTGTTGTTGCTGTCTGCTGTGGAGCCAGCCACCTACTCAAGGCAACCCCTGTGCTGTAGAGTAAAAACGGCTCCATAGGGTTTTCTTGGCTGTAATCTTTATGGAAGCAGATCACCAGGCCTTTCTTTCGCAGAGCTGCTGGATGGGTTCAAAGTGCCAACCTTCCAGTTAGCAAACTACACCACCCAGCCTTCCACCCTGAGCAAGATACAGATATTCCCAGCTCTGCAGAAGTCTCCTGGAGACTTTGGCCCTCTTTTGCCCCTTCTGATCAATCCTCATCCAAAAGTAACTGCTATCCTGTCCTCTATTGCCATATGTTAAATGTGCTTGTTCCGGCACTTTGTATCAGTTGGAAGCATGCAGTATGTCTTCCTTTATGTCTGGCTTCTTTTGCTCAACATTATGTCTCAGAGATTCATCCATGTTTTTATGTGTATCAGTCCTTTCCTTTTTATATTTCTATAGTGTATATATATGTATATAGGGTATACCACAATGTATTGCTTCTACTATTGTGTTCTGGATTTTAGTATACACCACACACACACGTATGTGTATGTATATATAGTTCACAAATCTTCTCTTAGTCTGTGATTTGCCTTTTCACACTCTTAATTGTATCTTTTGGTGAGCAAAAGTCCTTAATATTATGAAGTCCAATTTATCAGTTTTCTCCTTTGTGAATGCGTTTTGTGTTTAAGAAGTTTCTGATTACTCTGATATAATGAATATATTCTCCTGTTTTTGCTTTTCAGAAAGTTTGTGGCTTTGCTTTTCCCATTGAGGTCTATGATCCATATTGAGTTAATATTTTTGCGTCTGATGTGAGATAGGGGTCAAGTTTCGTATTTCCCTATCATCACCATTTTTGGAAAAGACCATGCCTTGCCCCACTGAATTGCAGTGCAGACTTTGTTGTCAATTAGAGAATCATATATATATGACATGTATGTATCTATATGAATACCTACCTGTTTCTGGACTGTCTATTCTGTTTTATTAGTCTATTTTGTCTATCCTTACAGCAGTACAGCATTTTTTTAACTGAAGTACATTTACATACAGCGATGTACACATATATTAAGTATACAGCTAAATGGATTTCTACATATATACATACTTGTGTAACCACTGCCCAGATGAAGATATAGAACATTTCTTGCAACTCAGAAGGTTCTTTCATATCCCCAGTCAATTAATACCTCCCCTAAAGGTAACCACAAGTCTGACCTCTAATACTGTAGATCAGTTTTGCTAGTTTTAGAACCTCATCTAAATGAAATTATACACTATGTACTCCTTTGTGTCTGAATTCTTTGACTTTACATTATGCCTTTGAGATGCATCCATGTTGTTGCATGTATCAGTAGTTCTTCAAAAACGATTTTATAGAAAGATTTAAAGATGCATAATCTCATTAATCTATGTGAAGTCGAAAAAGCAGATGATAAAATGCAGGCAGTCCCTGGGTTCCGAACACTCAACTTACATTCTTGCCCTTTAATGTTATGTAAATTTGCCCTGACGTTGAAAGGATTGAACCAACCCCTACTCGCAACAAATTCTTCATCACAATCACCTTCACTTGCTGCACGTGCAGCTTTTAAATCACTGAAAAGGCTTTGAGCCTTTTCTTGCACTAAAACACGTTGCCGTCGAGTCAATTCCAACTCATAGTGACGCTATAGGACAGAGTAGAACTGCCCCATAGGGTTTCCAAGGAACGACTGGTGGATTAGAACTGCTGACCTTTTGATTAGCGGCCAAACTCTTAACCACCGCGCTACCAGGGCACCTTCTCGCACTAAATAAGAGGCTAAATAAGAACTATATGCACCTGTTCTGCCTTACCTACAAATTCGACTTAAAGACACAGTTAGGAACGGATCTCGTTCATAACCTGGGGGCTGCCTGTGGTAAGTAATTTTAATAACAAAAACTACAATGTGTATATGAAAAGAAATATGTTTTACCATTTTTTATAATAAACATAGAGCCCTGGTGGCAGAGTTGTTAAGAGCTGCGGCTACTAACCAAAAGGTTGGCAGTTCGAATCCACCAGTGGCTCCTTAGAAACCCTACGGGGCAGTTCTGCTCTGACCTGTAGGGTTGCTATGAGTAGGAATCGACTCGACAGCACTGGGTTTTTTTTTAAATTTATTTTTAATAATAAATATATGTATTTGTCTTTTTAATTGGAATATAATTCCTCTGCCGTAAATTTCACTTGTTAAAGTGTTAAATTCAGTGTTTTTTTTAGTATATTCACAAAGTTGTGCAACCCTCAGTGCTATCTAACTCCAGAATATTTTTATCATTCCAATAAAGAAAACTTATACCCATGAATATTCACTCCCCACTCCTCCATGGCAACCACTCATCTACTTTCTGTTTCTATAGATTTGGCAATTATGGACATTTCATATAAATAGAATAATAGGATATGTGGCCTTTTGTGGCTGGCTTCTTTCACTTAACATAATGTTTTCAAGCCTCTTCCATGTTGTAGCATGTATCAGTACTTCACTTCTTGTTATAGCTGAATAATATTCCACCGTATGGATATACCATGTTTTGTTTATCCATTCGTCTGTTGATGAACATTTGGGTTGTTTCCGCTTTTTGGCTATTATGAGTAGTCCTGCTATGAACATCCATGTACAAGTTTTTGTGTATACATGTTTTCAATTCTCTTGGGTATATACCTACGAGTGGAATTGCTAGGTCATATGGTAAGTCTAGCAATTCCACTCCTAGATATATACCCAAGATAACTCTAAGGTAAGTCAGAGGAGCCCTGGTGGCCCAAATGGTTAAGCGCTTGGCTGTTAACTGAAAGGTTGGCCATTTGAACCAATCCAGCAGCTCCGCTGGAGAAAGACCTGGTGATCTTCTTCTGTAGAGATTATAGCCAAGAAAACCCTAGAAGGGCAGTTCCAGTCTGTCACATGGTGGTTGCTATGAGTTGAAAATGACTCGATGGCACACAACAACATGGTAACTCTATGTTTAATGTTTTGAGGAACTGCTAACCTGTTTTCCAGTGTGACAACACCATTTTACATTTCTACCTGCAGCGCATGAGGGTCACAGTATCTCTACATTCTCTCCAATACCTGTTATTGTCCACCTTTTTGTTTATTATAGCCATCCTAGTGGATGTGAAAGGATCCCTGGTTGCTCAATGGTTAAGCACCTGATTGTTAACCAAAAGGTTGGTGCTTCGAACCCACCAGCCACTCCACGGGAGAAAGATGTGGCAACCTGCTTCCATAAAGATTTATAGCCATGGAAACCATACAGGGCAGTTCTACTCTGTCTTATAGGGTCGCTCTGACTCAGAATCTTCTAGATGGCAATGGGGTAGTGGATGTGAAGTGGTTTCTCATTGTAGTTATGATCTGCATTTTCATGACTAATGATGCTGATCATCTTTTCGTGTACTTATTGGACATTTGTATGTCTTCTTGGGAGAAATGTCTATTCAAATCCTTTGCCTATTTTTAAATTGTGTTATTTCTCTTTTTATGTTTAAGTTTTAAGAGTTCTTATGTGTTCCGGATACTTGTTTCCTAGCAGATATACGACTTGCAAATATTTTCTCCAGTTCTGTGAGTTGTCTTTTCACTTTCTTGATAGTATCTTTAGATATCCCAAAGTTTTTAATTTTGATGAAGTCCAATTTATGTATTTTCTTGCTTGTGCTTTTGATGTCATATGTAAGAAACCGTTGCCTAAACCAAATCACAAAGTTTTATACCTCTGTTTTCTTTCTAAGAGTTTTATAGTTTTAGTTCTTATATTTAAGTCTTTCACCCATTTTGAATTAATTTTTATATGTAGTGTGAGGTAGGCATCCAACTTCATTCTTTTGCATGTGGCTATCCAGTTGTCTCAGCACCACTGAATGGTTTTGGTATTCTTATCAAAAATCAATTGACCATAGATGTAGGGGTCTATTTCTGGACTCTCAATTCTCCTCCACTGGTCTATATGTCTATCCTTATGCCAGTATCACACAGTTTTAGTGACTGTAGCTTTGTAATACATTTTAAAATAAAGAAGCATCTAGTGTCTTTTAATTTTAGCCTGAAGGACTACCTTTAGTATTTCTTGTAGGGCAGATCAGCTAGCAATGAATTCTCTCAGTTTTTGTTTACCTTGAAATGTTGTAATTTCTCCATTTTTGAAGGATAATTTTGCTAGTTGTAGAATTTTTAGTTGACAGAGATTTTCAGAATGGATAAAAAAGACCCAACTATATGACATCTACAAAAAATCCACACTAAATATAAAGACTTAGATAGGTTAAAAGTTAGTGGATGGAGAAAGATACACCACACTAACACCAATCAAAAGAAAACCGGAGTAACTATATTTATGTCAGACAAAGCAAGCTTCAGAACAAGGAAAACTATCAGAGATAAGGAGGGACATCACATAATGATAAAGGGGTCAGATTCCCCAAGAAGACATAGCACTCCTTAACCTGCGTGCATCAGAGCATCAAAATAGGTGAGATAAATACTGATAGAACTGCCAGGAGAAATAGACAAGTTCATTATTATAGCTGAAGACTTCAAAACCCTCCAACTATAATAGATAGATCAAGCGGACAGAAAATCAGTAAGGATACAGTTGATCTGAACACCAATTTGGTCTAATTGATATTTATAGAACACTTTATCCAACAACAGCAGACTACACATTATTCTCAAACCCACCTGAAACATTACCAACTTATGAGCCAGAAGCACATCTTAGCAAATTAAAAAAAAGAAAGAAATCATACAAAATATATTCCAAGACCACTTTGAAATTCAACTAGAAATGAATAACAGAAAGCTGGAAAATGCCCCCAAATACTTGGAGATTAAACAAGACACCTGTACATAACACGTGCATCATAGAAGAAGTCTAAAGAAGTTAATATTTTTAATTAAAACATAACATATAAAAATTGTGGGATACAGCAAAAACAGTGCTTAGAGGGCAGTTTAGATCATCAAACGCATATATTAGAAAAGAAGAAAGATCTATAATCAATAATCTAAGCTTCCACCTTAGGGAACTAGAGAAAGGATAGCTAAATAAGCCTAAAGCAAACACAAGAAAGAACAAAATTCAGAGTAGAAATAAAATGAAACCAAAACAGAAAATAGAAAAACAATAGAGAAAATCAATGAAATCAAAAGCTGGTTCTTTGAAAAGATCAATAAAATTAATAACTGTCTAGCTAGGCTAGTTCTTGCTAGTTGTTAGGTGCCATTGAGTCGGTTCTGACTCACAGCGACCCTACGTAAAACAGAAGGAAACGTTATCTGGTCCTGCACCATCCTCATAATCGTTGGCTATGCTTGAGGCCATTGTTGCAGCCACTGTGTTAATCCATCTTGTTGAGGGTTTTCCTCTCTTTTGCTGACCCTCTGTTTAACCAAGCATGATGTCCTTCTCCAGGGGTTGGTCACTCCTGAAACCATGTCCAAAGTAAACAAGACAAGGTCTTGCCATCCTCACTTCTAAGGAGTATTCTGGCTGTACTTCTTCCAAGACAGATTTGTTGGTTCTTCTGGCAGCACATGGTATATTCAATATTCTTCACCAATATCATAATTCAAAGGCATCAATTCTTCTTCGGTCTTCCTTATTCATATGAGGCGATTGAAAATACCATGGCCTGAGTCAGGTGCATCTTAGTCCTCAAAGTAACATCTTTGCTTTTCAACACTTTAAAGAGGTCTCCTGCAGCAGATTTGCCCAATGCAATGAGTCATTTGATTTCTTGACTGCTGCTTCCATGGGTGTTGATTGTGGACCCAAGTAAAATGAAATCCTTGACAACTTCAGTATTTTCTCTGTTTATCATGATGTTGCTTTTTGGTCCAGTTGTGAGGATTTATGTTTTCTTAATGTTGAGATGTAATCCATACTGAAGGCCGTAGTCTTTGATCTTGATCAGTAAATGCTTCAAGTCCTCTTCACTTTTAGCAAGAACGGTTGTGTCATCTGCATATCACAGGTTGTTAATAAGTCTTCCACCAATCCTGATGCTGTGTTCTTCTTCATATAGTTCAGCTTCTCAGATTATTTGTTCAGCATACAGATTGAATAAGTATGGTGAAAGGATACAACCCTGATGCACACCTTTTCTGACTTTAAACCATGCAGTATCCCCTTGTTCTGTTGGAACAACTGCCTCTTGATCTATGTACAGGTTCCTCATGAGCACAATCAAGTGTTCTGGAATTCCCATTATTCGCAATGTTATCCATAATTTGTTATGATCCACAGTCGAATACCTTTGCATAGTCAACAAAACACAGGGAAAGATCTTTCTGGTATTCTTTGCTTTCAGCTGAGATCCATCTGACATCAGCGGTGATATCCTTAGTGCCACATCCTCTTCTGAATCTGGCCTGAACTTCTGGCAGTTCCCTGTCAGTGTATGACTGCGGCTGTTTTTGAAAGATCTTCAGCAAAATTTTGCTTGCAAGTGATATTAATAATATTGTTCAATAATTTCCACATTCTGTTGGATCATCTTTCTTTGGAATATGCTTGAATATGAATCTCCTCCAGTCAGTTGGCCAGGTAGCTGTCTTCCAAATTTCCTGGCATAGATGAGTGAGCACTTCCAGCATTGCATCCATTTGCTGAAGTATCTCAATTGATATTCTGTTAATTCCTGGAGCCTTGTTTTTTGCCAATGCTTTCGGTGCAGCTTGGACTTACTTCTTCCTTCACTACCAGCGGTTCCTGATCATATGCTACCTCCTAAAATGGTTGAAC
>NW_004444259.1:982803-992072 GCF_000243295.1 Trichechus manatus latirostris
AGAGCATTGTCTTTATAAGCTGTGTCATGCCAATTGAGCTAGATGTTCCCCGAGACCATGGTCCCCACAGCCCTCCGCCCAGCAATTCAGTCCCACAGGGAGTTTGGATGTGTCCTTCCATCTTCTTTTGATGCCTCTCTATCAGTTAGTTGTACTGTTGTGGCTTGTGTGTTGCTATTATGCTGGAAGCTACACCACCAGTATTTCAAATACCAGTAGGGTCACCTTTTGTGGCTGGTTTCAGCAGAGCTTACAAACTAACACAGACTAGGAAGAAGGACCTGATGATCTACTTCTGAAAAAAAAAAATTAGCCAGTGAAAACCTTATCAGTAGCAACAGAACATTGTCTGATATAGTGCTGGAAGATGAGCCCATCATGTTGGAAGGCACTCAAAATAAGACTGGGAAAGAGCTGCCTCCTCCTAGTAGAGTCGACCTTAATGACGTGAATGTAGTAATGCTTTCAAGACCTTCATTTGCTGATGTGACAAAACTCAAAATGGGAAGAAACAGCTGCAAACATCCGTTAGTAATCGGAACATGGAATGTAGAAAGTATGAATCGAAGAGATTTGGAAGCCATCAAAAATGAAATGGAATGCTTGAAGGTTTATATCCTAGGCATTAGTGAGCTGAAATGGACTGGCATTGGCCATTTTGATTAGACAATCATATGGTCTACTATGCTGGGAATGACAAACTGAAGAGGAAAGGCATTGCATTGATCGTCAAAGGAACATTTGAAGATGTATCCTGAAGTACAACGCTGTCAGTGATAGGATAATATTCATATGCCTGCAAGGAAGGCCAGTTAATAGGACTATTATTCTAGTTTATGCACCAACCACTAATGCCAAAGATGAAGAGATTGAAGATTTTTTACCAACTTCTGCAGTCTGAAGTCAATCAAACATGCAATCAAGATGCATTGATAATTACTGGTGATTGGAACGTGAAAGTTGGAAACAAAGAAGGGTTAGTAGTTGGTTAATATGGACCTGGTAATAGAAATGATACTGTAGATCTGCTGATAGAATTTTGCAAGACCAACAACTTCTTCGTTGAAAAGATCTTTTTTTTAACAACATAAATGACAAATAAGAGACAGAAGACATGATTTACCAATATCAGGAATGAAAGAACCCATCACCACTACTTGTCCCATGGGCTTTAAAGGGATGATAAAGGAATACTATGAGCAGCTCTATGCCTACAAACTTGACAGAAATGGATTAAATTTTTGTAAGACACAAACTTCCCAAATTCACACAATGAGAAATAAATAATCTGAATAGGCTTATATCTATTAAAAATGAATCAGTAATTTTTAACTTTCCATAAAAGGAGCAGCAGGCCCAGATGCTTTCACTGGTGAATCTTACCATAGGGACCTTGGAAATGGGACTAGGGCAAGTTGAAACACTTTGAAGCTCACTAACCTTACTGAAATTTAGCCATTTTTTCTTGAATAAACATTCCTTGGATTGTTGCAAGACTTTGGTTAATTTTCAGAGCCCAGAAAAATTTAGTTTTGACTGTTTTTTTTAACCATTGTTTTTATTGCTTTTATGGAGGAGCACATTTTCAGAAGTTCTTACTCTGCCATACCAGAAGTGCCTCCCTGTCCTTAGATTTTTTTTTCTCTCAGTAGTATGTCACGAGAATCACTTCACATCAGTTTACAGAGATCTTCCTTACTATTTTTTACAGCTGCATAGGACTCCATTGTGTGGGTTTAGCATCATTTTATTTAACCATTCTCCTATGTATGGGTATGTAGGTTGTTTCCAATGTTTTGCAAATACAAACTCATGCTGCAATGAAAATCCTTGTGCATATGTATTTCTGAATTATTCGAAGTTCATTTTCAAGGGCAGATTACCTAGAATTGGAATTTCTGGGTCGAAAGGTTATGTTAGGTATTGCCAGATTCTCTCTGGAAGGGTTGTACTGGCTGGGGTTCTCAGCACCAATGCATGAGAGTGACTGTTTCTCCACAGACTCACCAACAGAGTGTATTGTCACACTTGAATTTTTGCCAGTTTGATAGGTAAGACATGCTATCTCAGTGTATTTTTAATTTGTATTTCTCTAACTATGTACTGAGTTTGAACATTTTTCACATTTGAAAGACCATTTATATATTCATTTTTGGTGAATTTTCAGTTTACATATTTCCCCTCCCCCACTCTTTAATTGCGTTTTTTTGTCCTTTTATCCCTCAAGTTTTAAAATTTCAAATTGTTCTTTATTATTATAGAGTTGCTAATTTGCAGTCATATCTGATATTTGATATTTGTTCTTGTGCAAATATTTCAGATCAAATTAAATGACTTTTTCAGTGGCTATGGTTCATTTTTATTAAATTCAAGCTGTTTGACCCTGCTAATAATCGACTGTTCTTAACACTGCTGGAAGTTCTGGACACCAGCAACAGTTCTGTGAAATGTTCAGCAGCCTGAGTAATTTGCATCACAGCCAAGTCAGACAGGGACTGAGATTCCGCTATTGAATAACACTTCTCTGTGAGGTGAGGAGAGGGATGGAGGGGATTGTGAAGAAGAAGTTTCATAAATTATGAGCATGGGTCATCATTTTTTTCTAAGTGAAAAAGAGAGAGATTAAGCAAAATAAATTTTAAGCAAGGATAAGGGACTGTAACCATAAGAAGAATCCCTTTTTAATGAGATTTAAGAGCCTCGGGCAGATGGGCAGAAAAAAACAGTGAAACAAAAACATTTATCATAGATTTGATAAATATTTGTTGAGCATCTATTAAGTGTAAAACCCTGTGCCATGGGAAATACAAAGATAAACAAGACAGAACGCCCTGCCCTAACTTCAAAGTCTGAAACCAGTAATGATGCCTTTTGTTTAAACTATCGTTTTCGTGCTTCAACTATGTAACAGGCACCACTTAAGGCACTTAATTCTAATTCTCACAAAACACTGCTAGGTTGGTATTATTACTGCTATTTACAAGATGAGGAAATTGAGGTCAAGAGTGGTTAAGAAACTTGTCTAGAGTCACAGAGCTGGAAAGGTACCCAATTTGAACTTAGTCTGCTTAGAGAATGTCAAATATCAATTGTGAATAATACTTCATTATCAATTCTGTTCAGATTAATCAAACCAGTTTAGTCTAAAATAACAACAAAAATAGCTAAGCTTATATGACAATTACTATGTGCCAAGGACAGCCTACAGCAATTTCCATGGATCATCGTGTTTAGTCCTTAGACAGAATTTAAATGTTTGCATTCTCTACAGTCTCTCTCACACTACCTCATTGCCTATGTTAAAAAACCCAGATTTCTTCAAGGACTCTCACCTCATCCACATCCATTTTGTTTCTAAATCCAGTAAATTCTGCTTTTTTTTCTGTTTATTGTTGTAGTTTAAGTGAGTGTTTACATTTCAAGTTAGTCTCTTATACAAAAATTTATACATACATTGTTATGTGACCCTAATTGCTCTCCCTATACTGTGACAACACACACCTCCTTTCCACCCCTGATTTCCCATGTCCATTTGTCATGGTTTGAATTATGTTCCCCAAAAAATGTGTGTATCAATTTGGCCAGGCCGTGATTCCTGGTATTGTGTGGTTTTCCTATATGTTGTAAATCCTGCCTCTGTGATGTTAATGAGGGAGGATGGGTGGCAGTTGGGTTAGTAAGGCGGGACTCAGTCTATAAGATTGGATTGTATCCTGAGGCAATGTCTTGAGATATAAAAGACAGACGTGAGCAGAGAGACAGGGGGACCTCATACCATCAAGAAAGCAGTGCCGGGAGCAGAGCGCGTCCTTTGGACTGGGGTCCCTGCGCCGAGAAGCTCCTAGTCCAGGGGAACACTGAAGAGAAGAAGGCCGACAGAGAAAAAGCCTTGCCCTGGAGCTGACACCCTGAATTTGGACTTTTAGCCTACTTTGATTGTGAGGAAATAAACTTCTCTTCGTTAAAACCATCCACTTGTGGTATTTCGGTTATGGCAGCACTAGATAACTAAGACACCGTTCAACCAGCTCCTAACCCTCTCTGCCTTCTCAACTCACCTCCAGACAGAAGCTGCCCGTTTAGAACCATGTGTTTACTTGAGCTAAGAAGCACACTCTTCACAAGTATCATTTTATGTCCCACAGTCCAGTCCAATCTTTGAAGAGTTGGCCTCAGAAATTGTTTTAGTTCTGGGCTGATAAGAGAATCCGGGGGCCATGCCTCCCGGGGTTCCTCCAGTCTCAGTCAGACCATTAAGTTTGGTCTTTTAACTGGAATTTGACTTCTACACCCCAACTTTCTCCTGCTCCATCAGGGACTTTCTGTTGTGTTCCCTGTCAGGAAAGTCATTGGTGGTAGCCAGGCACCATCTAGTTCTTCTGGTCTCAGGCTGATGAAGTCTCTGGTTTATGTGGCCCTTTCTGTCTCTTGGGCTAACACTTTCCTTGTGTCTTTGGTGTTCTTCATTCTTCTTTAATCCTGGTGGTTGGGACAAATTCTGCTTTTTTTTAACAGCCCATTAATTCATCTTTTCTTCTTAATCCTCATCTTCACTACCTTAGTTTGAACCACCATCATCTTTCAGATTGATTAAGAGCTTCTGAGCCTCTCTCCCTGCCTTTCTAACCCACGTTCACCAGGCCAACAGAGTGTTCTTCCTATTTTTCTGTTATCCACCCCCCCACCCCCGCCGGTTCTGGTACTCTGGTTATTCCTCTTGATAGAATCCCACGTAATTCTTAGGGTTTCTTCATTTGTAAAAATTCTTTTATCTGATTTTTCCTCAAATAAGTTGGTGCCAAATGCTTTATCTTCAATCTCACTAATTCTGACTTCCATTGTCTCAATTCTGCTCCTATAACTTTCTACTGAGTTGTCTAATTCTGAAATTTTATTGTTAATCTTCTGGATTTCTGATTGCTGTCTCTCTACTGATTCTTGCAGCCTGTTCAATTTGTCATTATGCTCTTCTCTGATCTTCTTAAGTACCTCTATTGCTTGGTCTGCGTTTTGCTTAATTTCCTTCCTAATCCCTTGAAGAGTTCTGTATATTAATCTTTTGTATTCTACCTCTAGTAATTCCAAGAAATTTTCTTCCTCCGGAAAATATCTAGATTCTTTATTTTGGGAGCTTGCTGAAGCCATCATGGTCTGCCTCTTTATGTGATTTGATAGTGACTGTTGTCTCCGAGCCATCAATAAGTTATTATATTTATTTATTTTATGTTTGCTCACTGTGTCCTAGCTTCTTGTTTTGTTTTGTTTTGATATGCCCAGATAGGCTGCTCATGTGAACTAGCCCAGTCACCAGCAAACCCTGAAGCTCCAATGTCCTGCCCCCAGGTGGACAGACCTGCCACTAAATATGTGAGCCCAGGAGTCTTCCCACTCCTCCTGTATGGATTCAGTTCAGGGGTCCAGGTAGTTGGCCACTAAGTGTGTGGTGTAGGCTCTCACCTACAGTTCTAGACAGGCATGGGTGATTGGTGTAGGCACAGGCATCTGGCTGCAGTAGGGTGACACAGGCTGAGCAAGGCAGGGGGCCGATGGCCACCTCCGAGTGTCCAGGAGGAAAGCGTGTTCCTCTTCCCTAGAGCATGTAGATGGATGGGTTTTGCAGCTGGACTATGAGCACCCAGTGCTGTTGGCTGTAAGGACTGGGGGGCACCTCTTATTCTTGGGCCCCTGTAGCAGGTGGTTAAGTGGTATGGGCAGAGCCAACAGTCCTCAGGTCGCTTATGTGGGTAGGTGAAGACCCTGCTTAATGGGCAGAGCAGTGTCAAATGTCACGAACTTGCCACTTCACAGCTGAAACAGTTGAAGTTAGACTTCAGGTATATACCCTGCTGTACTACGGTAATAAGGGCCTACGCTGTTGAAATGGGCCCACACAAGTCTATGCAGGGGGAAAGGCACTCAAAGTCCATGGATCCCTTATGCCTGTGTCTGGGCGAATGAGCTGTGCCTACCCTGAATTCCTGGCTTAGGGGAGCCAGGAGATTATTTTCTCCCGTTTGCTAATTTGTTCACTCTCCAAGGCTGGGAGAATGGCTCAGGGCACGTGGCGGGTCCTACTTGCGGCCCAGGGGACTCGGCAATTGCTGAAGCTGGTCCTGGACCCAGTGCAGAGCAGGGATCAGGGAGGTAAATGGGAGAGAGGTTTTTCCCTAAGAGGGGTGTTTTTGATCCACATGGTCAGCCACACGCAAGTACTTATCTTTCACCGATTGAGGGCTGCTTCTCGCTGGTTCTGGATGGCTGAGTAGACTCTCTGCCACTGGGTCTCTCCTGACGTGGAAAACGCCTCCCGAGCACCGCTGCTTTCCTGCCTCACCGCTCACTTCCGAACTGATCCGGCCTGAAGGGCTCAGGATCTCACTGGGTCAGGTCTGGTAACTCCTTGCTGCTTCCGAACTGTCTCTCCCTCCCCCTGCCACTCAGTCCAGTTCCTCAACTTTGCCTTTGATGTTCACTCATTTTTTTTGGTTTTTGTTGTAAGAGGTACCATCGGAAGAGTCTGACTGCTCTGCCATCTTGGCACCACCTCCCAGAGTATTCTTTCTAAACTGCAGATATGAACATGTCTCTTCCGTAGTTGTTCTCTTAACCTTAGGAAACATCTAAACCTATAGCTCGATGGTACCCTATCTCGACCTACTCTGTATATCGACCCTATTAACTTCCCTGCCTTTCCCTGGTTCTGCCTCTATGTCCCTCAATTTTTAAGAGTTCTTCATATATTAGATGTATTAGTCCTTTGTTGTATATGCTGCAAATGTTTCCTTCAGGTTTGTCAGTTGTCTTTTGATTTTGCTTATGTTGCAATTGTCATACAAATTTTAAAATATCGTTAAATGCATTGTACTTTTCTTTCATTGCCTCTGTATTTTCAGTCATAGTTAGAAAGCCTTTCCCAACATCAGGGTTGAATAGGAATTCACCCATGTTTTCTTTTAGTACTTGTGTGATTTCATTCTTTACATTTAGATCTCTAAGCCATTTGGAGTTTACTTTTGTGTATGGTGTGAGAGCTGGATCTAAAATTTTCTTTTTTCAAATGGCTATCCAGCTGTTCCAGAATCATTTCTTAAAAATTCTATCTTTGGGGAGACTGGAACTCTTATGCAGTGCTGGTGGGAATGTAAAATGATACAACCCCTGTAGAAAATGATATGGTGCCCCCTTAAAAAGCTAGAAATAGAAATATCATACAATCCAGCAATCCCACTCCTAGGAATGTGTCCTAGAGAAATAAGAGCCGTTACATGAATAGACATATGCACATCCATGTTCATTGCAGCATTATTCACAATAGCAAAAAGACAGAAACAACCTAAGAGCCCATCAACAGATGAATGGTTAAACAAATTGTGGTACATACACACAATGGAATACTATGCAACCATAAAGAACAATGATGAATCTGCTGAACATATCACAACGTGGATGAATCTGGAAGGCATTATGCTGAATGAAATAAGTCAATTACAAAAGGACAAATATTGTATGAGACCACTGTTATAAAAACCCAAGAAAAGGTTTACATGCAGAAAAAAAACAATCTTTGATAGTTACGAGGGAGGGCAGGAGTGGGTAAGGGAAATCACTACCTAGATAGTAGAGAGGTGTTACCTTTGGTGAAGGGACAGACAACACACAGTATAGGGGAAGTCAGCACAACCTGACCAAGGCAAGCCACAGAAGCTTCCTAGACACATCCAAACACTTTGAGGGATAGCGTTAATGGGGCTGAGGATTGGGGACCATGGTCTCGGGGGACATCTAGGCCCATTGACATAACATAGTTTATAAAGAAAATGTTCTACATCACCTACATTGGTGAGTAGTGTCTGGGGTCTTAAAAACTTGTGAGTGGCTATCAAGATACGTCTATTGGTCCCATCCTGTCCAGAGCAAAGGAGAATGAAAAACATCAAAGACACAAGGAAAATATCAGTCCAAAGGACTAATGGACCACATGAAACACAGCCTCCACCAGCCTGAGCCCAGAAGAGCTAGATGGTGCCCAGCTACCACCGCTGACCACTCTGACAGGGGTCACAATAGAGGGTCCCGGCCAGAGCAGGAGAAAAATGTAGAACAAAATTCAAATTCACAACAAAAGGCAGACTTACTGCTCTGACAGAGACTGGAGAAACTCTGAGACTATGGCCCCCAGACACCCTGCTAACTCAGAACTGAAGCCTCTCCTGAAGTCCACTTTTTAGCCAAAGATTAAAAAACCTGTTGCCATGGAGTCAATTCTGACCCATAGCGACCCTATAGGACAGAGTAGAACTGCCCCATGGGGTTTTCAAGGAGTGATGGTGGATTCGAACTGCTGACCTTTTGGTTAGCAGCCGAGCTCTTAACCACTGAGCCACCAGGGCTCCAGCCAAAGGTTAGACAAGCCTATAAAACAAACAATAACACACGTGAGGAATGTGCCTCTTAGTTCATCAATTATATGAGACAAAAGGGGCAACACCTACCCAAAAACAAAGACGAGAAGGCAGGAAGGGACAGGAAAACTGGATGAATGGACATGAGGAACCCAGAATGGAAAGGGGGGGACTGCTGACACATTGTGGGAATTGAACCAATGTCACGAAACAATTTGTTTAGAAATTTTTGAATGAGAAAAAAAATCTGTCATTACCACAGGGATTTGAGATGCCACCTTTGTAATATACTAAATTCCCATAACTATTTGGGTCTAATTCTGGAAGTTCTATTCTATCTCACTATTTGTATATTCATGTGCCAGTACCATGTTGCTTTTGTTATTGAGGATTTATAGTCTGTTTTAAAGTTTATAGGGCTAGTCTCCCCATTGTAGTTTTCCTTTTTTAGTGTTTTCCTGCTTGTTGTTCCATATGAACTTTAGTATCAACTTGTCTAACTCCATAAAATAGCTTGTAGTTCTTTTATTTGGATTGTATTGAATTTTTAAATTATCTTATACTTTTATGATGTTGAGTTGACCTATTCAAGAACAGGGGGTGGCTTTATGTTTATTAAAACTTACTTTCGTTCTTTCAGAAGTGTTTTAAAATTTTCTGTGTATAGATTTTGCACAATTTTTGTTAAATTTTTTCCTATTTAATCTTATTTTTTGCTATTTTAAATGTGGTTTTCTCTACCATTATGTCCTCTGTTTATTGTATGTGTATATGAAGGGTATTATTTTTTTTTATATTTTATTGTACTTCAGGTGAAGGCTTACAGAACAAATAGTTTCTCATGAAACAGTAGTACACATGTTGTTT
>NW_004444259.1:992433-996414 GCF_000243295.1 Trichechus manatus latirostris
TTTCAAGGGGAATGTTTTCAGCCTCTCTCCATTAAGAATGATGTTGGCCGTTGGTTTTGCATAGATGCCCTTTATTATGTTGAGAAATTTCTGAAGGGTATTAGTTTTTGTGGGTTAATTTCATATCCTCTTACTTCACTGAATTCTTTGAGTTTTATTATAAATTCACTGAGGTTCTCCAGGTATACTATCATATCATCTTCAAACAGAGATTGTTTTACGTCTTTACACATTCCAATGCCTCTAAAAGTGCTGATAAAACTGTCTTTGGGGATAATGGAAATGGCAGGACTTGAGCAGCCCCTCCGAAGGTCAGCTGCAGCTTTCCCTGCAATCAGAGGCTTGTGCAGTGTCCTGGTCACCATGCTTTGGTCATTGGTGATGGGGGTGGGGTGGGGTCAATGTTGCACTGAGTTGGGAATCATGGGATCTAACCTCTGTGAAGTTGGATTTTCTAAACTATATGTATTCTCCCTAGACCTCATTTCCCCTATCTGCAAAATAGGGCAAAAAGCACAGGAGAGCACAATCAGCTATGGGGCAAAAGGTGGTAAGAGCTTCACTAAGTAGTAGCAGTGGAGATGGAAAGAAAGGGCTAGATTCCAGAGATATTTTGAAGAGAAAAATTCCCCTTAATTGTGGGGAGTGGTCATGGAGAGGGCAGAGGTAGTGAGGAGCCCAGGATCTCTGACTGTGATATGCTCAGAGTCTCACAGAAGAAGATAAGGATTTGGGCTCCAGCAATTTCCAAAGGTGGGCCCCTGTCTTGTCATCTAGTGCTGCTCCAACAGAAATACCACAAGTGGATGGCTTTTAACAAGAGAATTTTATTCTCTCACAGTCCAGTAGGCTACAAGTCCAAATTCAGGGCATCAGTTCCAGGAGAAGGCTTTCTCTCTCTGTCAGCTCTGGAGAAAGGTCCTTGTGACGCATCAGTCTTTCCTTGGTCTGGGAGCTTCTCTGCACAGGAACCTCAGGTCCAAAGGATGCGCTCTGCTCCTGACACTGCTTTCTTGGTAGTATGAGGTTCCCATGTGTGTCTGCTCACTTCTGTCTTTTATATCTCAAAAGAGATTGCATTAAGACACTATCTAATCTTGTAAACCTCATCAGTATAACCTCATCACAGTGATAGAATTTACAACACATAAGGAGATCACATATAACCTCATCATAGTGATAGACTTGACAACACATAAGGAAATCACATCAGATTACACAGTCATACAACAGGAATCATGACCCAGCTAAGCTGACAGATATTTTTGGGGGACACAACTCAATCCATGACAGCCCCCATCTCTCGAGGGCACCTATAGTTCTTCCAAGGATCCTCAGAGACAAACAGTTCTTGTGTGGTGGTGAGGGGCAGGGAGTGAAAGAAGCGGTGTTGTAAGACTTGAGAATGAAGGAATAAGTTGAAATGTTCTCCCCATTTCTGCCCTCTTCCCCTTCAGACAGGTGCAGATTGGGGTAGTGATATCTTAATAACAAAGACAAATAAGTCCCTGCCCTGGATTGGAAAAATGGGCAGCAGCCACTGGCCTATTATTGAGCAATTTTTATGGCCACAGTGTTATCCAAACCAATTAAAATGGGGTAGCTCATATTTAGACAGGTATTTTATCACTTACATTACAGCTGTAAAATCTAATTCATTTCTTTGGCTCATCAAATAAAGCAATTGTAAAAGTCCTAGCCAATAGTTTTTGAAAGCTTTTATGTTGGAATAGACTGAAATCGATCTGCTTCATTGAATTATTACGTCTTTAAGTATTCACCGACCTTCCCTCAGACTCAATTAGCTTAAAACTAGGGAGGCTTTCTCCCACCTCTGAACTCCTTTACCATTTCTTTAACAAGACCTCTTATTTGGCACTCAGCATATAGACTCATAAAATTTTAGAGTTGGAAAGAACGTTAAAAGTTATCTAATTGAACTAAACACTCAGTGCAGGAATTTCTTCCATAATGTCTCTTGCAGATACCTATTTAGCCTCTGATTGAACACTCCTAGTGACAGGGAATTAATTCTCTACTGAAGGCTGCTCCACAGTTGGTTAACTAGATATTTTCTTGAAGCAGGCAGAGGACAACAAGAGTGAGCAGGAGACCTAGAAGGAACCATCAGAAAAGTAGAAAGAAACTGTAAATACAAGAGTGTTGTCCTGCAAACAAAAGCAAAAACAGTTTCAAGAATGAAGGGAAGGTTGACTAGGCTAAACATTGCTGCCATGCCCAATAAGATGAGAATGGACATGTGTCCATTGAATTTGACCTTAAGAACAGTTTCAGAGGGGGAGAGTGGGGATGGTACTCACAATTGCAATGGGCTGAACCATGAATGGGAGGTAAAGAAAAGGAAGCATTGACCAGGAACTATTTTTTCAAGAAAGTTGGTTGAGAAGGGAAGGAGACGGAACAGTAGCTAGAGCAAGATACAGTGTGCAGAGAAGAGTTTTTTTTTTTTTTAATGGGGGCGGGGTGTGTGGGTTGGTGAGTAAGTTTGTATGCTGGGAAGATCGAGCCAGAGAAGACAAAGAGACTATGACAGATGGAGGTCCCAAGGAGGTTTCCTGGGAGTGGACCCAATCATTAGTGGGAGGATTTGCACGGCAAGATGACTTTCTAGGTGTTGCTGTAAGGATGATAAAGGCATCAAGGTAATGAATCCAGGTGTGGGTGCTTTGGGGCTGGAGAGAGGCAGTGAGGACAGTGAGGCAAGGGAGTAAAGGATATTGACAAGAAATTACGGAAGAGATGGACTTGGCTCCATCACTTCTCAGTAGTGTGACCTTGGGCAAATCACTTCATCTCTTTGGGCCTCAAATTGCTCATCTCTAAAATGGAAAGAATAATGCCTACTGACAAAGTTGTTGTAATCCCAAATATGACGGCATATGCAAACCATATCATAAGCTATAGAGCACAGCATGGTGTGAGTTGTTGTTCAGATTTCCTTCTTCCTTCTGAAAGCAAGTGGGACAAGGCCATGCGAAGGAACATTGGGTACTTTATCTGCTATTTGTACAAACCAGACATGGTCTCTAGTCAGGACCTCTCTTCTCATAAATCACACTTCCTCTGTTTTCACAACATAGGTGCACGATGAGGGCTGAGGTTAGACAAAGTACTAGCTCATAGAGGGGAGGGCCTTGAAAGCCAGACTAAAGAGCTGGGAACTGATCCCTAGGGCAATGGCAAGTGCTAGACACTTTTGAGCAGAAAAGTGACATTAGAAATGTATGTTTTTTAAATTGAACTTTAGATGAAGGTTTAGAGAACAAACTAGCTTCTCATTAAACAGTTAGTACATATATGGTTTTATTGCAATGGTTAACAACCCCACGACATGTCAGTACTCTCTCTTCTCGACCTTGGATTCCCTATTACCAGCTTTCCTGTCCACTCCTGCCTTCTAGTCCTTGCCCCAGGCTGAAGTGCCCCTTTAGTCTCATTTTGTCCTATGGGTCTGTCTAATCTTTGCCTAAAAGGTGAACCTCCAGAGTGACTTCATTACTGGGCTAAAAGGGTGTCTGGGGGCCATACTCTCGGGATTTCTCCAATCTCTGTGAGGCCAGTAAGTCTGGTCTTTTTTCTTTTTATTGTACTTTAGATGAAGGTTTTACAGAACAAATAGTTTCTCATTAAACGGTTAGTACACATATTGTTTTATGGCAATGGTTAACAATCCCACGACATGTCAACACTGTCCCTTCTCAACCTTGGGTTCCCTATTACCAGCTTCCCTGTCCCCTCCTGCCTTCTGGTCCTTGTCCCTGGACTGCTGTGCCTCATTAGTCCCATTTTGATTTATGGGGCTGTCCAATCCCTGGCTGAACGGTGAACCTCGGGAGTGACTTCACCACTGAGCTGAAAAGGTGTCCGGGGGCTATACTCTCAGGGTTTCTCCAGTCTCTGTCAGGCCAGTAAGTCTGGTCTTTTTTTGTGAGTTAGAATTTTGTTCTACATTTTTCTCCA
>NW_004444259.1:1019243-1031874 GCF_000243295.1 Trichechus manatus latirostris
TATCAGGTAGTTCTAGTGCCTTTTCTTCTACTGGAAAGTCATCTGGTGTTTTATTTTGGACACCTACTGGAACCATCCTGTCCTGTTTTTCTGTATGTTTTGATATTGTCTGCTGTCTTCTGATCATTCAGTAGTTATTTTCCTCCTTTTTTCATTGTAGATTTTTTTTTTTTGTTCATTCTCCGTTTTTGTTTTATTTGTTTATGTCTGAGCAGGCAGGCTGTGTGTTCTTTCTTGTTTGCTCAACTCTGGGCACAATACTTTTCACCTCCTCCAATGAGCAGGGTCAGTTTCCTAGGTATGGTACAGCAGGGCTGGTCCAGTTAAAGGGGAGTTTCTGGGATGAGTTTTTGTGGCACGTACTAGGGCCGACAGGGCAGACCAGAAATCAGTGCAAGGCAGGTTCTGGTAGGCCATGCCTATGCTGCTTAGGAGTGTGATGTTCAGAGCATTGTTCAGGTAGGCAGAAAGAAGGGGGAGATTGAGATGGTGGAGCTAAGATGGGTGTGGGAAAGAGGAGAGAGTGGAGAGAGGAACAGGAGCCAAAAACATACACACAAACAAAGAGTGATAAGGGAGCTTGCTATTGGAGTGTATATATGAGAGACTGACAAATGGAGAAAAACAAAATCGAAGGAAAAAAGGGCAAAAAAAGTGATTCAATAAAAATTAGAGGAAAAAAAAGAAAGTAAAGTCCCCATGGATCCCACCAGTGTGGCTGCTAGGACTGGGGAAGTTGTTTCCAGGCCGTGAAGTACAGCCTGGCTAGAAAGAGTAGAGGTATCACACAGTGCCAGGTATTCAGGAGACTAGAAGAGAACATAAGTATAGAGAGATGAGAAACTGGAAATGAAGAAAGACAAAAAGGGAAAACAAAACAAAACAAATTAAAAAAAAAGAACAAGAAACCCCCCCAAAGAAACAGAAAAAGAAAACATGAAAAAGGGAAACAAAACAAAGAAACAAAAAATGCCCCCCAAAAAAATTTTAAAAAAACAAGAAAAAAGAAATGCTCCCAGGGATGTCACTGTGCATCTGCACAGAGTAAAATAGTAGCTCCCAAGACGCATGGTACTGCCTGGCTAGAAGGGGCTCCCAAGCTGACAAAAGAAATCAAATCAGAACAAAGAAAAAAAAAAGCCCCGTGGGTCCTGCCAGCATGGTGGCACAGGCTGGTGTCAGGGATTCAATAGTGTTCCCAAAAAAATGTGTCTAGCAACTTAGCTAGGTCATGATTCCTAGTGTTGTATGATTGTGTTATCTGATGTGATTTCCTTATGTGTTGTAAACTCTACCACTATGATGAGATTATATTTGATCTCCTCATGTGTTGTAAATTCTATCACTGTGATAAGGTTATACTGATGAGGTTGACAAGATTAGTGTCTTAATGCAATCTCTTTTGAGATATAAAAGAGAGAAGCTAGCAGAGACACATAGGAACCTCGTACCACCAAGAAAGCAGTGCCGGGTGCAGAGTGCATCCTTTGGACCTGAGGTTCCTGTGCAGAGAAACTCCCAGACCAGGGGAAGACTGATGACATGGACCTTCTTCCAGAGCCGATGGTGTAGGCATTCCCCTGGAACTGAAGCCCTGAATTTGGACTTGTAGCCTACTGGACTGTGAGAGAATAAACTTCTCTTTGCTAAATCCATCCACTTATGGTATTCTGTTAGAGCATCACCAGATGACTGAGACATCTGGGAAGCAGTTTCACAGTTGAGTGGTGTTTTGCAGCCTTTCAGGAAGGAGCATAGATGGCACACAGGAGCCAGGTATTTGAGAGAAAGGAGTGGGAGGTGGTGAGAGGTAAGGAAGAAACTTAAAGAAGTGGAAAAAACCAACACCAGCAGCCAACAAATGGCACTCAGGGAGCCGGCCAGTGCAGGCAGGTGGAATCCAAGTGACACCAGGGCGAAGCCGGTGCTTCCTGGCCAAGAGACTGTGGCCGCAGGAAGCAGAGGATGCCGAGTGGGGGTGACGAAGGGTGGGGAATGGGAAAGCGTATGTCACTGGTTACTGGTTGTTCTGTCTCCTGCTGGAAGCTCCATGAAGCTGCTTTCTCATACCTCCTGTTGGCTTATCTCTGATAAGAATCCAAGATGGCAGATCCATGCTGCAGTAGCTGATAGGGGACCTCTGCATGTATCTCTCCTTGCTCTCTGTTCTCCATCAGTTTCTTATTCCATTAGGTGCTTGGCTGAGTTCTTTATCTCTTCATTTGATGCTTAGGGTTTCAGGATTGATGTGTGTCTCTGAGTTAGTTTTTCAGATCTTTGCTGTTGAGGGACAGCGTGGTGCTTCTGTCTATAGCACCATGTCATCCCAAAGATTTTGGTATGATGTGTTTTCATTCTCATTTGATTCTAGGAATTTTTTGATTCCATATTTGATTGTTTCTATTACCCAGTGGTTCTTAAGCAGGGTGTTATTTAGTTTCCATGTAATTGATTTTTTTTCCTTGCTCTTCCCGTTGTGAATTTCTCCTCTGATGGAGACGTGATCAAAGAAGATACTTTGTATTATCTCAACATTTTGGATTTTGTTGAGGGTTGCTTTGTGGCCTAAGATGTGGTCTATTCTGGAGGATGTTCCACGTGTGTTGGAAAAGAATGTGTACTTTGAAACTGTTGGGTGGAGTGTTCTATATATGTCTATGAGTTCAAGTTGCCTGATTGTGGCCTTTAGATCTTTTGTATCTTTGCTGAGTTTCTTTCTAGATGTTCTGTCCTTTACTGAGAGTGGTGTGTTGAAGTCTCCTACTATTATTGTGGAACTGTCAATATGTCTTTTCAGTGATGTTGGAGTTTGTTTTATGTATTTTGGGGCCCTGTCATTGGGTGTATAGATGTTTATTATGACTATGTCTTGATGATGGATCATCCCCTTAATCATTATATAGTGTCCTTCTTTGTCTTTTATGGTGGATTTTGTTTTAAAGTCTATTTTATCTGAGATTAGTATTACCACCCCGGCTGTCTTTTGGTAGCTGTTTGCTTAATATATTTTTTCCCATCCTTTGATTTTTAATAAATTTACATCTTTGTTTCCAAGGTGTGTCTCTTGTAGACATCATATTGATGGATCCTGTTTTTTTATCCATTCTGTCACTCTCTGTCTCTTTATCGGTGCATTTAGGCAATTTACGTTCAGTGTAATTATTGATAGGTGTGAGTGTATTGCTGTCATTTTGTAGTGCTTTTTTTTGTGGTGCTGACGTTTTCTTTGTTCCTCTTACTCTCCTGTGCTGAATTCCTTTTGTTTGTGTTTTTTTTCCATTTCTTTTGTTTTTATATATTTTATTTTTACTGAGAGTTTATATTTTTCTTCTTTTTTTGATGGTAGGTTTGTTAACTTTCTTTGTGGTTTCCTTGAAATTTACCCTTATCTTCCTAAGTTTGAGGCAGTCTATTATTACTTAGTATCACCTTGCCTTCCTCTCCATTAGAAAGGTCTATGCCTACACCGTTTATTCCCCCTTTTATTGTTCTTCCACTGTCATTTGCAGATTAGCCTCTGTGGTTCCCTGTGGTAAATCTTTTGATTTTGAATAGTCCTTGAGAGTTCATTTCCTAGGTTGGTATCTGGCTGGTTTGATCTTGTGTCCTAGATTCAGGCTGTCGTCTGATGTTTGTTCTCCAACTGAAGGACTCTCTTTAGTAACTCTTGTAGTTTGGTTTGGTTTTCACACATTCCTTTAATTTCTGTTTATTAGGAAATATCTTAATTTCACCATCATATTTGAAGGAGAGTTGCAGGAGATATTATTCTTGGCTGGCAATTTTTTCTTTCAATGTTTTATATGTCTTCCCATTTCCTTCTTGCCTGCATGGTTTCTACCGCATAATCAGAGCTTTGTCTTATTGTTTCTTCTCTGCATGTGAGTTTTCGTTTTTCTCGAGCTGCTCTCAGGATTCTTTCTTCAACTCTGGTTTTAGCGAATGTGATTATGATATGCCTTGGTGATTTTCTTTTGGTGTCTATCCTATATGCGGTTCATTGAGCTTCTTGGATGGTGTCATGGTTTGAATTATGTCCCCCTAAAAATGTGTGTATCAATTTGGCTGGGCCATGATTCCCAGAATTGTGTGGTTGGCCTCCATTTTGTGATTGTAATTTTATGTTAAAGAGGATTAGGGTGGGATTGTAACACCACCCTTACCCAGGTCATATCACTGATCCAATGTAAAGGGAGTTTCCCTAGGCTGTGGCCTGCACCACCTTTTACCTTACAAGAGATAAAAGAAAAGGGAAGCAAGCAGAGAATTGGCGACCTCATACCATCAAGAAAGCAGTGCCAGGAGCAGAGCATGTCCTTTGGACTGGGTTCCCTGCACTGAGAAGCTCCTAGTCCGGGGGAAAATTGATGAGAAGACCGACAAAGAGAGAAAGCCTTTCCCTGGAGCTGACGCCCTGAATTTGGATTGTTAGCCTACTTTACTCTGAAGAAATAAATTTCTCTTTGTTAAAGCCATCCACTTCTGGTGTTTCTGTTGTAGCAGCACTAGATGCCTAAGACAGATGGTCAGCTTTTCATCTTTCATGATATTATGGAAGTTTTCTGTCAGCAATTCTTCAATGATCCTCTCTGTGTTTTCCGTTTTCTACCCCCATTCTGGAACTCCAATCAATGGCAGATTTTTGCTTTTGATTTTATCCCACATAATTCTCAGGGTTTCTTAATTTTTCTTTGTTCTTTTTTCTTATTTTTCCTCAAACAAAGTTGTATCCAAGTGTTTGTCTTCAATTTCAGCAATCCTGTCTCCCATTGTTTCAAACTTTTTCCTCAGCCCTTCTATGACACTGTCCATTTCTGAAATCTTGTTATTTGTCTTTTGGATTTCTAACTGTTGTTTTTGTATGATTTCTAGCTGTGAAATTATTTTGGCATTTTGTTCCTGTATTATTTTCCTGATTTCTTCCATTTTTTGGTCTGTATTTTCCATGAATTTTGTCTGTTTTTTCCTCATTTTTGTCTGCTTTCTGCTTCAACTCTTGGGTAGCTCTGACTATTAGAGATTTGAATTCCCTATCATGTAGTTCTAGTGCCTTTTCTTCTACTGGAAAGTCATTTGGTGTTTTATTTTGGATGCCTACTGGAACCATCCGTCCTGTTTGTTATATGTTTTGTTATTGTCTGCTGTCTTCAGGGTATTCAATGGTTATTTTCCTTGTTTATTGATTGTAGATTTGTTTGTTTTGTCCTGCTTTTTTGTTTTATTTGGTTATGTCTGAGTAGGTGGGCTGTGCAGTCTTTTGTTGTTTCTTCATCTGTGGACACGATATTTTTCACCTCCTTCTACAATGGGCAGGGCCAGTCGCTCAGCTGTGGTGTAGCAGGGCAGATCCTGCTGAAGGGGAGGATCTGGAATGGGTTGTTTGTGGCATGTACTTGGGCGGACAAGATGAGCCAGTGGTCAGTGCAGGGCTGATTTCAGTAGGCTGTGCCTGTGCTGCTCAGGAGTGTAATGTTCCACACACGATGCAGATAGGCAGGAGGTGGGGGGAGGGCGAGGTTGTGATGTATGGAGCTAGGTTTGATATGAAAAAGAAGAGATAGGAGAGAGAAACAGGAGCAAAACAAATGCTGAGGGAGCTTTCCATTGGAGTGGAGAGAGAAGGAACCGAGAAATGGAGAAAAACAAAGAGGAAAAAAAAGTTAATTAAAAAAAATTAAAAATAAAAAAATTACCTCCAGGTATCTCACTGGTGCAGCTGCACAGACCAGAGAGCAGCTCCCAAGTAATGCAGTATAGCCTGGCTATAAGTTGTGGAGATGATACACAGCGCCAGGCATTCAGGATACAGTAAAAGAAAGTAAGTAGAAAGAGACGAGAAACTGAAAATTGAAGAAAAATAAAAGGTAAAAAGAAACAGAAAACAAATAAACAAGAAAAAGAAAAAAAAAAGGCCCCCAGGGATCCCACCAGCGTGGCTTCGTAGGCTGGGGAAATGGACTGGGGAAGCAGTTCCCCAGCTGAGAAGCAGTTCACAGCCTGTCAAGAAGAAGCAAAGATGGCACACGGAGTCAGGTGTTCAAGAGAAAGGCATGGGAAGTGGTCAGAGGTGGAGAAGAAACCAAGAGGCCAAAAAAAGCAATACCAGCAACAAAGAAATGGTACTGAAGAAGCTAGCTGGTGGGGACAGGGCGAATTCTAGCAGCATGGAACCAGTGCCTCCCGTGCCACAGTTGCAGCCTGATAGGGAGCAGTGGATCGGGTCTCCAGGAAGCTGGGAGTCTGTCCACTGGAAAGCAGAAAATTGACCTGCCAGGAAGCTGGGAAGTGGCCAAGGTCGAGCAGGGGGAGGCAGGATGGGGGTTGTGAAAGCATGTCTTGCTGGTTACTGGGTGCTCTGTCTCCTGCTGGGAGCTCCGTGAATCTGCTTTCCCGTACTGCCTGTCTGCTGATTTCCGTCAGGAGTCCAAGATGGTGGATCCGTGCTGCGTTAGCTGATAGCGGACCTCTGCTCATCACTCTCCTCGTTCAGTTCTCTGTCAGTTTCTTATGGCATTCGGTGCTTGGTTGAGTTCTTTATCTCTTCATTTGACACTTAGAGTTCCAGGATTGATGTTTGTCTCTGTTTTACTTAGTTTTTCAGGTCTTTGCTGTGGAGGGACGGCGTGGTGCTTCTGTCTATAGAGCCATGTTCCCAGAATCCCAGAAATGTAGTGTTTTAAGAAGATTCATTTAAAGTGGTTGTGTAAGCTGGATATGGAGAGTGAGACAGAGAGAAAGGGGAACATGATGACTAAGTTTCCTATTTAGGAGTCTGAGGAACCTGGGATATCACTGAGAGGAACAGGAAAACCAGGAAAGGACTTGCTGTGGGATGTGTGTGTGCATAAGTGTGTGCACATGTGCATCCACATGCGTGTGTGTATGTGTGTAGGATAGTCAGATATGAGTCATCTAATAACAAGTCATATTGGGCACACTAAAAACCACTGGGCTCCATCCTGTCCCACAAACCACACCTGCCGTCACCTAAGCAGAGCCTTGTGCTCCAGGCAGGCCAATCTACCCCACCCACTCACTACACCGACACTGATAGCTACTATAATTTATATAGCCATTCCCCTATTGATGGACATTTAGATGGATTTTAATATTTCACTACTGTAAATGATGCAACTGAACTTCAAAAATCTGGTATAGATCAAGCCACATAGTCTTCTTCGGTGGCATGCCTATTCCAAGCTCTGTCTTTCACAGCCCATTGTATTGCATGAAGACTAGGAATGTTTACCTGATTTTGCTACCTGGAGTCTTAAAAGGGCAAAGAGGAAAGACTCATGCAGAAGGGCATGGTGATGTAGGCATCTTTGCCTCAAGTCTTGGGACCTTTGAACCCACCCATGCAACTTGGTCTAGGTGGTTTCACTCAGTGTCCCGTAATTCTCCTAATTCTCCTTCCAGGAATTTTGTTGCTCAGCTGACAGTTGCAGTGCTAAAAGACCTTATCTTTTGCTTTGACAACATTTAACATTTTTCTTTTCTTTTGAGAATAAATTCATTTTAGTTTAAATAATTTAGCCCCTGCGTTTTTAGTCTATTTATTCTCCCAAGAAAGAAAGCAACAAAACATGCTCCTTCAATCCCTTCTTGCCCCCTCATTTTTCACTCCCTCTTTCCACCCCTCTGTTCCCAGTGCTGCCCACTGTAAGAGTGAGTAGTTAGCAGGCATGTGTTCGTTTCCACTTACTAAGACACGGAATCTCAGTGTTGGTGGGTCTTAGAGGGTTTTTAGTTCTATAATACCATTTTACAAATGAGGAAACTGAAGCTGATAGACGTAAAGTGTCTTGCCTAAATTGCACAGCTAATCAATCCCTTGTTGTTTTCTCTCATTTTGTTCTTGATCAGTATAGTTAGAGGTTTATCAATTGTATTTATTATAAAAACAGTTTATAGTTTCATTGGTTTTCTCTATTGCTCGTCTATATATATTCCGTTTCATTGATTTCCCCTCTTACCTCAATATTTCCTTCTTTCTACTTACTCTGGATTTAATTTGCTATTTTTTATTTTGTTTCTTTAAGGTGAATCTTAAATTATTGACTTTAAATTAATTTTTTTCTAAAATAAGCATTTAAGCTATAAATAATCCTCTAACAGTGATTTATCTGCCTTCCACAAATGTTGATAAGCTCTGTTTTCATATTAATTGACTTCATGATATTTTCTTATTCTTCTTTGATGTGTGTGTTATCTAGAAGTGTGTTGTTTAATTTCCAGATGTTTGGGGAACTTTCCAGATATCTTTCTTATTTTTATTTTAACTGTTATGGGAAGAGAACATACTCTGAAAAATATCAATCCTTTTAACTTTATTGAAACTTGTTTTATGGACCAACATACATTCTATCATGGTAAATGTTCCTAGTGTACTTGAAAATAAAAAAAGGTCAATTAACTTGCCTAACGTCACAGATATGACTCAGATCTGAATCTGACTGACTCCTAAGCCTGTGTGCTTCCGATTACACCATACTGCTGATTTTGTTGTTGTGTCATCAAGTGGATTACAACTCAGAGTGACCCTATAGGACAAAGTAGAACTGCCCCATAGGGTTTCCAAGGAGCGGCTGGTGGATTCGAACTGCTGACCTTTTGGTTAGCAGCCTGAGTCCTTAACTACTTTGCCACCAGGGCTCCACTGCTGATTTTAGGACTTACGAAACCCAAAAAACCAAACCCATTGCCGTTGAGACGATTCCGACTCACAGCAACCCTATGGGACAAGTAGAACTGCCCCATAGGGTTTCCAAGGAGTGGCTGGTGGGTTCAGACTGCAAATACTGGAGCCTTGTCAAATGTGAAAGAACTTCACTTTAGCCTGAGAGGAGAGAAATCAGGGGAAAGGTAATAAGTAGCCTTAAAGATCTGAAAGGCTTCTAATGGGAGAACCTGGGACAGTATCTAGGGTTTGGTTCAGTGAGCTTAGGGGCCCTTCCAACTCTCGTGGTCTATGAATTCATGATGACTGAAAGTTGCTGCTTGTGTTTTATCAAAGTACTTCCTCACGTTCTAGCACTTTGCACAGGGCCTTAGCATAGTAGCAGCTCATTAAATGTTGAATTCAGTTGTCATTAGAAAACTGGAAGCCTATTTTATTCAAGTTTAACTTGATAATAGAATTACTACACAAATTTTCAACCCCTGAAACAAAACTCCTTTGTTAAGTGATACAATAATTATGTGAATTAGTACTAACCTTTAGGAAGGCATTAAACATTCCTCATTAATAATTGCCTCTAAGTGATGGTGCTTACTTGGCCAGGACTGGGAGCATTTATGGGTTTTCTGTCCCAGTATTCTCAGGTTTTTAATGAAGGCTGTGGCTCACTTGAGGTGAGGGAATAAAGGACGAGGGAGTACTTGGATGCCTCCCTTTGCTCTTCACATTGTTCCTAGAGAACAAGGCTGACTTCATTCCACAGCTGGATTGATATGCAAATGTACCCCGACTAATTGGCTTCCCCAGCAGTCTCCAGAGGGTGGATGTATTCTTTATAAAGTGCTGTCTAGGGCTGCATTGAGAACATTAGAACTACTTAATTGAATATCAATGAATCTTTATAAACTAATAATGATGAGGAGCCTGGGAAGCGTGATGTAAATTTGATGTATTGAGAAGAAGAGATCCCTGATTTGAATCTGTGGGAAGTGAAATTTTCTCTGGGTTATACAAAACCCAGTTTAGGCTTCTTTGATGTGAAATCCTTGAAGGCCCGACTGGTGCCTTCTTGAACATGTCATGTAGTGAGTGTCAGACATAAGCAAGTGCATGAGTAGATGTCCAGGGATTACCAACCCTCCTTCTTCCTAATGTAGTAACACTCAATGATTGTTGTGGTGAATTTTTGTTCAGGCAAGAAGAGTCACTACTCCTTTCCACAAGTCCACGTTCAAGCTGGGGCAGTGCAATCAATCCCAGGATTCCGGGTCTCTCCAGGCACAGGGCAGTGGAGGGCCAGTCAGAATGTCTTCCCTTTCATGGCAGAGCTGCCTCCTGAGACTGGGTGAGCATAGAGTTTTGCTTTTAAGTCCTCCCGGGAGGTCCACTGAATCAAACCAAACACAAACAAACCAAAACAAACAGCATACACACAATGTCTTAATGGAGGAGGAACAACTCAGAAAAGGAGGGTGAGAATGGTTGCACAACTCGAAGAATGTAATCGATGTCACTGAATTGTACAGGTAGAAACTTGAATTGGTGTATGTTTCTGCTGTGTATATTCTCAACAACAACAACAGCAAAAATTAACTTAATTAGACATACACAAAAAACAACAGACAACAAAGAAACAACAAAACCCTGCACAGTTAAAAGTAGCTGTGTTGCTATTGCTGGATCCCTGGGATCTTCAGAGGTTCCCTGAGTTGCGCCTAGGATGGGAGTTGCATTTTCATTTATGATGTCTTCCTCTTTTCTCCTTTTCTCCACTGTGCTACTAGAAATGAGAAGGTATTCTAAAGGGACAATAAAACAGTGCAATACCACTGTAAGAAAATACACAAATTAATGGAACAAAATAAAAAGTCTAGAAACAGGCCCTGCTGTATATAAGAATTTAATATGCACTAAGGGCATCATTTCTGATCTGGGGAGAGGCTTACTTATTCCATGAATGGTACTGGGATAATTGGTAACTATTTGGTGTTAGGAAACCCTGGTAGCGTACTGGTTAAGTGCAACAGCTGCTAACCAAAAGTTCAGGAGTTCAAATCCACCAGGCGCTCCTTGGAAACTCTATGGGGCAGTTCTGCTCTGTCCTGTAGGGTCACTATGAGTCAGAATTGACTCGACGGCAACGGGCTTGGGTGTTTTTGGGTTATTTGGTGTTTTAAAAAAAAGAAGTTATTAACAAAGGTAGATCTCACAGTATATCCCTAAATGAATTCTGATTGTTTAAAGAGTTTGCTGTGTGACCATTAAAAACAAATGAGGTAGATATGTACTATGTATAAACATGGAGGGATATCCTTATTATATCGCTGGGGTCAGCAAAAAAGAGGAAGACCCTCGATGAGATGGATTGACACAGTGGCTGCAACAATGGGCTCAAGCATAACAAGGATTGTGAGGATGGCACAGGACCGGGCAGTGTTCCGTTCTGTTGTACACAGGGTCGCTATGAGCCAGAATTGACTCAATGGCACCTAACAACAGCAACAACAAGAACTCTCTTTTTAAAAATTTTATTTTATTTATTTTTACTGTGGCAGATCTCCTTCTAAAAAAGCCCCCTATAAAATATCCTTATCAAAAATAAGTCATTGATTAGTCTACTGAAGGCCTCTTCCCTAGCATGACACATTGCAATGACACTTTGACATATGCTCATTAAAAAAAAAAGAACCTGCATGTGTATTTAAATAAGCATGAAATGCATTTTTAACTAAAAAAAAAAAGAAAGAAAAGCAAAAAGAGTTATATGTGCAAAAATAAGTAGTAAAAGAAGGGAAATGTAGGTGAATATTGATGTGATTTGGGGATAAAGAAGAACATTTCTTAGCACGAAAACAAAGGAAGAAACCATAAAGAGAAAGTTTGATAAACTGACTTATAAAAAAGAAGAACTATATGTCAAGAAAACTACCATAAATAGGATTAAAAGGCAAATGACAGACTCAGAACGATATTTGCAATATATATACAGCAAGGATTCTAACAAGTCAAGAAAAAACTGAACTCCTTCAATAGAAACATGGGCAAAGTACATGAACAGACAATTCAAAATAAAGAAATACAAATGGCTGATAAACATGAAAAGCTTATTAGTAATTAAAAAACCCCCACAAGTTTAAATACTACCACTTCTGTCTAACAAATGGGCAGTTATTCTTTAAACGCTAATGCTCAGTTGTGGCAGAGGTGTGAGAAGAGGCACATTTGCCTGTGCTGCTGGAAGGCAATGGCAATATGTAGCAAGAGCCTTACAGTTTCTCACACACTTTGGCCCAGGAGTTCTACTTCTTGGCACATGTCCTAAGCTACTTCAGAGATATGTTCAAAGAGTTAGGTATAAAGATGTTACTCAGAATAGCCCCAAATTAGAAATAACCTAAATGTCCACAATAGCCATTTAGTTAAATATGTTGGTTAAGTATATTATTAGTTAATTATGCTAATGCTCTATGAATGCTATGTAAGAACTTTAAAAATAATGTTTTACCAGATTATGGATGAACAACTCAGAAAAGGAAGGTGAGAAGGGTTGCTCAACTCGAAGAATGTAATCAATGTCACTGATCGGTACATGTAGAAACTGTTAAACTGGTGTATGTTTTGCTGTGTATATTCTCAACAACAACAACAAAATAAATAAAATTTTAAAGAAGACTATTGATAATTTGGGGAAATGTTCACATTATAGAAAGTGAAAAAACAAAAGCAGGATACACAATAGGAATCAAGGTTACTCTCTCTTCAGGGTAGTTTTATCTTAAAACAAAAACAAACAAAACTCTCCTCTGATACTTCATCCTCTTCTAACTACCCTCCTGAGATTCCTCTCCTCCGATTCCCATCCAAACTTTTCACAAGAGTTGTCTCCAAACTCAGTCTCTGCTCACTCATCTCTCATTCCTAATGCATTGCAATCTGGAGGCTACCCCTGGA
>NW_004444259.1:1063510-1064542 GCF_000243295.1 Trichechus manatus latirostris
CCCACAAGAGTTCATAAGCATCAGAGGCAGGATTCCAAATTCTCTCTCCCTGCCATTTGCCTAATTGGCATTGCTTGTCGCCCTATGAAAATCCCTTCTCAATGCCATGGACATTACACTTTCGGGAGGGCTGTCTGGACTCCCGTTCCCTCTCCTCTTTTCCTCTGTAAAGCAAACACTTCCCACAGTCACTTTGACCTGCAGTGTTTAAACAAACGAGCACAGCTCATCCCATTTCAGAGTAACCTCAGCATCCATTCAGAAGTCTAGAAAACAAGTAGTAAAACTGTTCTGAACTCTCTTGCTTTGAGTTTCATTTTTCTTTGTCTTTTTTCCCCCGGAACCGCCCCAGTTAGCTGCACATGGCGCATTTAGCAAAGTGCTGCCCACAGGCTTTTGAGGTTGCGAAGCAACTTACAATATTTAAAAAAAAAAGCATGTCCACAGGAAAGTTTGCTTTTCACTGAACCAAGTGTTTCCTCTTGTATCCTCCTGGACCTGCTTCCAAACTCCATTCTTTGTTGCTTTACAAAAAGATTGTTTCTTCATTAGCCTTTAAACTGTGCTGATAATAGACTTTGGAATTCTTTCAGAGATGCGTGGTGGAGGGGAGTGAGGCGGGTGGGCCATTGCACTGTTAGCATCTTACCAAGGCATTCTCGTTCTGGGTTTTCCCATCATTAACATTCTTAAAAAAGCATATGGATAAATCAGTGTCTCGGTCTTCTACTTCCTGTTTGTTTGAGGTACAAAATCCCTCAAATTTGTAGTTATTGGTCCAGATAAATTATTTTTCTAAGCTTCAAAGATGGAATTACAAAGAATTCTGCAGGGACAGTGGCAATGTATTTGAATAAGGCAGTCATGGCTGGACTACTGGTCTCCATTCTTGGCCCCTCCTCCCCACTGGGTGCACCTGCTTGAGCTACTTTCCAAGGGCAACTGTTCGAAGGCTCCCTTTGCCTACAGTGTGATAGATAAGTTTCTGAGCCCAGCGCACAGACTCGCATCTGCTTCTCCCACCTTGCCTCA
>NW_004444260.1:0-1461 GCF_000243295.1 Trichechus manatus latirostris
GGGAAAAGGGAAACAGGTATACAGAGAAAACAAAATTGCTTTTAAATCGATAATCATTTAAGTTGGGTGAAATGTACATGACGGACCATTGATGATGCATTCTCTCTACTTCTTTATGCACAGGATATTCCCTAATGAAGAATTGTATATATGCAAATATGAACAAATTTTAATTCTCATAGCTTTTTGGTATATGTTATTACATACATGTGTATACATAAATGATATAATTACCCTAAAAAGAAGTTACTTAGAACTTATATAATACAGTCTGTCTTTTTACACAAGAGAAAATAGGCTCAGAGTTTATGTAATTTGTTTGGATTATGTATACATATGATGGTTAATGTTATGATTCAGCTTAATTAGGTTAGGATTCTCAGTGGTTTGGACTGATTGCTCTTCCATAAGTAATGGAATATAATCACCCCCATGATGTGATCTGCTGTGATTAGCCAATCAGTTGTAAGGGGAGTTTTCTCAAGGGTGTGGCCTGCATCCAAAATACACGGACGTTTTGGCAAAACTCATTGGCTTTTGCTCTGGATCCTGCATCCTACTCATCATCCTCTAACCTCTGGCTCTTGACATGTGAGCCAACAGCCTGTTGCCTGACTGCAGATTTTTGGATTTGCCAGCTCCAGCAGCCACATGAGCCAGCAGCCTGCCATCTGAGTTGTCTATTTTGGGTTTGTCAGCCCCTACAACCACGTAAGTCAGGAGAAGTCTCCAGTTTGATGACTAACCTACAGATTTGGGGCATACCTGCACCCGCAATGGTGTGATTCATTTCCTTGAGGTTAAACTAATTCTCTCTCTCTCTCCATATATAAATATAAATATGAATGTAAATATGTACATATATATATACATATGTATATACTTCACTGCTTTTTTTTTCTCTAGAAAATGCAGCCTAAGACAGTATACTTTTTGATAGGGTTAAAGTGAAAATTCTGTTATTCTGGCTCCTAGTACATAACAGTTCTCATACACTAGGGTACTTATTATTTGATTATGTTGCAGAAAAAGCAAGTATCTGGATATAAGCAAATAAAAAAAATTTATAAGCAAGCTACTATATTACCAGTTAGCTAATTTTTGCCTTTTTCCCAAACTTTTTACTTGCATTTCATATACAGGAAGCTCTAAATGCAGATTCTGCTAGTTGCTAGAGCAACAGAAACAGATGGGAGTAAAACAATCTGGAGTAGAAGCAGTGGGATGTATTCTTCCTCTTTCAATCAAGACAGCATGCATTAGAAGTACCAGGTGCCATCTTGAGACAACAGGCTGATTAGGACTTATTATACAGCTATTATTTGTATACAAATTTTTCAGCACCATAGAATTTTATGTGTCTTAATTAAAACATAAAAATAATAATGCTCTTTTAAGTTCATATAGATTTTGGTGCTTATTAAAAACTTCTTCGTAAATCATCTTAGGAGCCCTGGTGGT
>NW_004444260.1:1561-2642 GCF_000243295.1 Trichechus manatus latirostris
CATTTCATATACAGGAAGCTCTAAATGCAGATTCTGCTAGTTGCTAGAGCAACAGAAACAGATGGGAGTAAAACAATCTGGAGTAGAAGCAGTGGGATGTATTCTTCCTCTTTCAATCAAGACAGCATGCATTAGAAGTACCAGGTGCCATCTTGAGACAACAGGCTGATTAGGACTTATTATACAGCTATTATTTGTATACAAATTTTTCAGCACCATAGAATTTTATGTGTCTTAATTAAAACATAAAAATAATAATGCTCTTTTAAGTTCATATAGATTTTGGTGCTTATTAAAAACTTCTTCGTAAATCATCTTAGGAGCCCTGGTGGTATAGTGGTTAAAGCACTTGACTGCTAACCCAAAGTTCAGAGATTCAAAGCCCAGCTTTTCTGAGGAAGAAAGATGTGGCAGTCTACTCCCGTAAAGATTACAGCCTTGGAAACTCTATGGGGTAGTTCTACTCTGTTGTATATGGTTGCTATTAGGGCTTTGAGCCCATTGAAACCAGTTCAGTCATGGCCAATCAAGCAAAATCAGAACAGAATCATATTTTTGAAATTTTCATGAACCAGAAAAACAAGCAGATAGGGAAAAATCAGGGGTCGAAGCCCGGGAATGGGAGACTCGGAAGAGGTGTAGTGAGCCCTTCAGGAGCATATTAGAAGAAGACTCATTAACAACTTTCTATATGCAGATTACACAACCTTGCTTGCTGAAAGTGAAGAGGATTTGAAGCACTTACTGGTGAAGATCAAAGACCACAGCCTTAGTATGGATTACATCTCAACATAAAGAAAACAAAAATCCTCACAACTGGACCAATAAGCAATATCTTGGTAAACAGAAAAAAGAAAAGGAAGATCAAAGAAGAATACTGTATTGGTGAAGAATATTGAATATACCATGCACCAATAGAAGAAAAAACGAATCTGTCTTGGAGGAAGTACAACCAGCATGCTCCTTAGAAGCAAGGACGGCAAGACTAAGTCTTACATACTTTTGACATGTTAGGAGGAGGAACCAGTCCCTGGAGGAGGACATCATGGTTGGTAAAGTAGAAGGTCAGCAAAAAAGAGGA
>NW_004444260.1:3662-10033 GCF_000243295.1 Trichechus manatus latirostris
AAGATTACAGCCATGAAAACCATTATGGAATAGTTCTGCTCTGTAACACATGGGACATCCTTGAGTCGGAGGCCAACTCTACAGCAGCTAACAACAACAACAAAATACCCTGAAAAAGAAAAGATGGAGAAAATGGAGAAAAATTAGTGAATTTTTACAGAGAATTGGAAATAAAAATAGAATGAAATGGACATCCTAAAACTGAAAAAGTATAGGATTTGAAATCAAAAATGCATCCAATGAGTTTAACTGCAAACTTGACTGCATAAGACAGGACTAGTGAAATCATAAATAATTCAAACGAAAATATCCAAACTTTAACATACAGAGAAAGAAGGTGTAGAGAAAGCAGAGACTAGGAGACACGTAAGACACAATCAAATAGTATAACTTATATGTAATAAGATACGAGAAGAAGAGGAGTGATTGGTCCAGAAAAAAAAAAATTGGGGGAGTTAAGAAAATGAGAATTTTAAAAACTTAAGCTATGAATCTATAGAACGACTTAAGAAGCTTAGCAAATACAAGCTTAATAATAATTTAAGAAAACGAATAAAACACTTAGGCGTCTTATAATAAAATTAGTGAAAGCCAAAGATTATTAGAAAACTTAACTACGTACCCTATGCACCCTAAAAAAGGACATATTGCCTTCACAAAAGCAGTAAGGAGATTCATGGTTGTATTTTTCACAGAAACTACATAATACAGAAAGAAATAGAATGACCTCATAAGAGGGATAGAGAAAAAAAAAAAAGTTAGTGTTGTCCTGGGATTCCAATAAAATAGTCTTCAAAAGTGAAAGTGAAATATAAGATGAAGATAAATCAAATCTAAGACAATTTATTACTAGTAAACTCATACTATAATAAAATAAAATAATTGGTTTACATTGATAGAATCATAAAACTGATAGAAAGAGTGAAAAGTAACAGTGAGGGTTATCATATATGTAAATGTAGGAAGCAAAATTAAATAAAATCAAACAAAACCTTCTCCTCAAAATTAGCCATAAACAAATTCTAAACAGAATGAAGAGATTGAACCTAAAAAATGTAACTCTAAATATTAATATTTGATTCATTTAACTTTACAGCAATTAAATGAATTCTATATAACACTTAAATGAAGATTTCAGAATACGTGGAGGTCATTCAGCAATAAATTAAGGAAAAAGAGAGAAAATCATTCAAAATAAAAACAATATTAAACAAAAAAAGAATAGTAAACAAGAAATTTTGAAGAAAAAAAAGAAATTTTGTATGTGATAAAGGCAGATTATCTACAAAGGAATCAAAGCTTCATAACAGATTTCTCTTGGACCTTAATAGATACTGAGAGAAATAAGTATAATACTCTGAAAATATCAAATATTGTACACACAGAAAAAACAAAACAAAAACAGCACATTGATCACCTAAAATTTTATATCCAACCATCCTTTCCTTTAAACTAAATGCAAAGTACAGGCATTTCATTTTTTAAAAGAAATAAAAAATTACAAAATAAACCCTTAATTAAGGAATTTTTAAATAAGATACTTCATCAGAAAGTAATATGCACAGAGAGGGAAGAAGTGGATTCAAAAAGAATCCTGAAGGGACTGTATTATTATTATTATCTCCCTTGCTAAATAAGAATCTACAAAGGTAAAGATTTATCAATTGTTTTTCAGTTGCATAATAAAATGTAGCATTAGAAATTGTTCCAAACTCGGCAAAGGACTAATTCACTTCAAATATGTTGACATAACATTATTCCTATCCCTAATGTATGATGAGCTGTTATAAATAAATAAAGCTTAATGAAAAGATTTTGAATACACGTATCACATAAAAATAAATATATGTAAGTTTACTGGAAACAGTTAAAGTTGATATTGCCAAAAAAAAAAAAAAAAAGTTTTATGGAGGAGATTTTAGCTTGTGTCCTAAAACATATTCTCATCAGAAAGCTAGGTGCAAGTTGTGGGAAATACGTCTTATAACTTCACAATCTAAAACATTTTAATCAAATATGTATATGTGATAAAATTCAATTGATAGCACTGAGTTTAGCATAAAGGGAGGCCATTTAATAACTTAACTCATAATTTTTACCTTGTAATATGTTACATTTTCCATTAGTGCTTGAAATGAAATATGGGTGAATTAGAGTAATAGTATGAAAAACCCAAACCAGTTACTGTCAAATCCATTCTGACCTCATGTGTGTCAGAGTAGAATTATGCTCCACAGAGTTTTCTTGCTGATTTTTCAGAAGTAGATTGCCAGGCCTTTCTTCCAACAAGCCTCTGGGTGAATTTGAACCTCCATACTTTTGATTAGCAGCCAAGTATGTCAACAGTTTTTACCATCCAAGAACTCCAATAATATGAATAAATTAATAATATAGTATACTTGAACAACGGAGCTCACAGTTTTTTAATGAAATACATGGAGAAATATAAGGTCAATGAAGGCAGGATTGTTTACATGTTTTTACCTGTTTTGGCCTCTAATGTATCCATAGAGTCTAGTTGAGTGCCTGGCAGTGAATAGATGTTTAGTACATATTAATTGAATGACATAATGTACAGTCTTAAAATAACATAGAAACCAAAGATCTCATCATTTATTCTAACCAAAACAAATGTTTAAATCAAAATTGATTAGACATATTGATGGATAATATATTCAGACCTTATTCATCCTATAAATCAAGTGGTGTGACTGTATCTTTTTGCTTAATCTCTGGAAATTTTAGGGAAAATAAGCGAACTTATTTGGATAAGGGTATAAGGGGCAGGGTTTTAGTAGAATCTACTATAGTCTGCTGCTTATCCATATTTTGAGACCCAGTTTTATATATTCATTACTATTTGCCTCAAAAAGCAAATAACAAATAGAGGTTTCCTTATGAATTAAGTGAGCCCTAGTGGCGCAGTGGTGAAGAGCTCGGCTGCTAATCGAAAAAGTTAGCAGTTAGACTCTACCGGTTACTTCTTGGAAACCCTATGGGGCAGTTCCACTCCGTGATAGAGTCACTAAGAATCAGAATCTACTCAAACGTAATTTTTTTTTTAATGAATTGAGATAATTCTTAGGCTATAATTTTAATGTGACCTGTTTTTCTAAAATATAAAGCTGTTTTTTTATTGCTATATAGATATCTTTGATACTTTTATAGCTTTACAGTAAACAGAAATGTTTATAATGAGAAGTAGTGCAAATTTGAAATTACGTTAATTTAAAAAAAGCTAAATTGGAAATTTAAATGTGTCTTTTTTTTTTTATTTCAGTCAGATACACGTGGGATTGTTAAATTTGCCAAGGTTTTATAGATAATCTTATTTAATTAGTGACCAGGACATCCACATATTATCTAAATACGTAAAGAAAAGAAAATTAAAAAATAAAAATGTAATGAAGAGTCAGACTCCATTTTTTGTGTTTGACTGCTGAGAGCTTTTAAGCCCCACCATGTCCTTTTTTTTTTTTTCACCCTCATGTCTGTCCTAGATGATAAGAAAGCCCAGGGCTCGCTCCTTTGGCACTGGGAGACGTTCAATCCACACAAGTCTAGCCTGCATGTAGGAATTTTCAACCTTGCCTGCTCACTGTTGTTGTTGTTAGGTGCCTTCAAGTCTGTTTCAACTCATAGTGACCCTATGTACAACAGAATGAAATGCTGTCTGGTCCTATGCCATCTGTACAGTGGTTGCTATGTTTGAGCCCATTGTTGTAGCCACTTTGTCAGTCCATCTCGTTGAGCATCTTCTTCTCTTTCACTGATCCTCTACTTTACCAAGCGTAATGTCCCTCTCCAGGGACTGGTCCTCTCTGATAACACATCCAAAGTGCCTAAGACGAAGTCTGGCCATCCTTGCTTCTAAGAAGCATTCTGGCTGTACTTCTTCCAAGACAGATTTGTTCATTCTTTTGGCAGTCCATGGTATACTCAATATTCTTCGCCAACACCATAATTCAAAGGCATCCACTCTTCTTAGGTCTTCCCTATTTGTTCTCTAGTTTTCGCATGCATGTGAGGCAATTGAAAACACTATGGCTTAGTTAAGACACACCTGAGTCCTCAAAGTGACATCTTTACTTTTTAACACTTTAAAGAGATCTTTTGCAGCAGATTTGCCCAATGCAATACCTCATTTGATTTCTTGACTGCTGTTTCCATGGATGTTGATTGTGGATCCAAGTAAAATGAAGTCCTTGACCACTTCTATATTTTCTCCATTTATCATGATGTTACTTACTGGTCCAGTTATGGGAATTTTTGTTTTCTTTAAGTTGAGGTGTAATCCGTACTGAAGGCTGTAGTGAAGAGGACTTGAAGCACTTACTGATGAAGATCAAAGACTACAGTCCACTCACTAACCCACCTAATCTCCTTTCTCTGATTTTTCAAGCTATTTGTAGACCTTCTTAGGAGCCAATCTGCTCTCCCCAGAAAGCCTCATTATGTGATTTATAAATTTTTTTCTATACACTTTTAGTCAGTGTGTGGCATAATCAGTCTTGCCAAATTTTGTGTGTCTCTGTGTGTGTGTTGGTGGGGGGGAGGGTTCTTCATGATTTTGTGTAGGGGCTACAACAGAAAACTTTTGTACTTACATAATTATTTTCCACACTTTGCATCCATATTAAACAGGGCACATTTTATGAAGCAAAAATTCAACCTCTTTAAAATTTCTTATTTCACGTATCCTTTTGTAAGATACCTTATCTTTGTATGACATCCTACACTCAGTGGGCCCTTTCATATGTATTTTCTCATTTCACCTTCATAGTCACAATTAGTCTCACTGAGATCAAATGACAGAAGCTGAGTTACGTTGCTGAAATAAAAAGTCCTATAGAATTTTAATCAAATTTAAATTAAAATTTTATAGTGTACTTAAATTTTTTAATACAATGTTTTCCATATAACATGTCACCTTTATGTCTTCATTGAGCTCTATATTGAAGAACTTTCTCTCATTTTGGGCATTTGGCCATAGACATACCTTTTTTATTAACTGGATTAACTATATTTTGTTATCTTAAAAAACTCAAATATAATTTCAACTTGATAATTTTAAAACCTTTTGACTTTTTGCTTTCTTCCTTCTTGTTTTCCTTCTTTCCTCTCTTCTTTCTTCTTTCCACCGTTTCTAGCTCTTTTTCATCTTCTCAAAAGTTTATATTTTTTATACTACTCTTCTTTCAAACATAGTACTCATAAAAACGTGTACATTTTTTCAAGGAAATAGTACTTAACTTATTTTCCTGTAACTGCATATTCAAAAGTAATACCTCAGCATTGTCAGGAAAATATATGAGTGTTTGTTAATGAGGTTAATAAGTGAAAGAACACAGTTTATTGAGACAATTAAATTTGTGATCCATATCCGGAAAATTTATACAGATATATGTTTTCTCCACTTTAATATACCTCTAGATTAATGAGTTTTTAGTTAAAAAAAATGCATATATATTCAAAAGTTGACGAAAAAATACACAGAAAATTTCATCCTAATTGATACTTTAATTTGAACTTGGATTTAGTACTTACATTGAAGGGGATGTTACCTCTGTTACTTATGTTTCCATTTAAAAAAAAAAAAAAGATTACTATAAGCTATCCATTATTTTGTTATTTAGTGTTTTACAGAAATTATATATGATCTGAAATAGCTAAGTGCAAGCTATCTGAAGACAAACATTTTGGCCTAGTCATTAAACTGAAGTCATTACTATCAACTAAAACTCTGGGATAAAATTCAGAATTATAAAATCTCTCTTTCAGGAAAGAAATTTGGAATAACATGAATTTATAAGCAATGCTCTGCTAAGGTAACTTTTTTTTCCTAGAAGACAAAAACATATTTTTTTGTTTCATTTTTGTTTCTATTTTGTAAAAGCTAATACTTTCAAAGATATGTTTACATAGAAACGTTAATGTTTACCTTTTTGTGAATCACTATTATGCAATCTGAAGCATGAGCTAGTAAACTCTAATTCATCTGTAATATCCTACATTTAAGCCATTTGCTATGTGCAACCTGAGGTCTGGCCTTAGGTTAATACTCTGAAGCACTGGAATTTGTTGCAAACAGCTAACCTAAAAATGGAGTTGAATAGAGACATCTACTCATTTTAATGCCTATTCTATTCATATCACTTTCATGTAGCATTCCAACCAAGATCAAAATGAAAGCATCTACCTCATATCCATGGAGAGGCACTTTCTGTGCTATCAGTACATGCAAACCATTAGAGAAATGCAAGCACAAACCCTAATATTAATATGTTTGGGGCATAGTAGTGAAATGGTTAAGAGCTTGGCTGCTAACCAAAAGGTCGGCAGTTTAGTGGGGTAGCTCTACACCACTCTGT
>NW_004444260.1:11538-13724 GCF_000243295.1 Trichechus manatus latirostris
GAGGATGGTGCAGGACCAGGCAAGGTTTTGTTCTGTAATAAGGTTGCTATGTGTTGGAGTCGACTAGATGGCATCTAACAACAAATGTGATAAATATCCCTTTTTCCTAAAGTGAGACTTATCTGCTGTTACTTCCTCTCACCTTAGGTGAGTGGCTTGCCACAAACATGTTTTACCTTAGGTGAAAACAGCCATGATGAAAATATCATGACTATGTTTAAATTCAAGTTCGAAAGCAAGCCTAATTAGCTTGTTCAAATTATTCAAATAAAAATCAGGTGTTGCAGTAAGACATTGGAATGAAGACAAGATAAGAATAATTGAGCAAAATGTAGTAAATTGGAATTGGAGAGACAGAAGGTTTTTTTTTTTTTTGCTTTCTCTGGGACGATAACTACTTTGGTGGCCCATCTTTCATGAGGAAGTAATGGACAGAAGTGACCCAAGACCTTAAACTTAAATTCTCTCAAGTGTTAATCTCTGGGACCTTCCCTGGGCCATAAAGGATGAGGTCAATATCATCGACATTTATTTTTTACATAGAAATTTTTGATATCTATTCCCTCTGTGTACACTGTTTTGGCTCCAAATAGGGAGATGCTAAACTCCACTGAGTTTAGTTTTCTTGCATTCCTGTTGGCTACTGTTTCCCATAAGGAATAATTAAATATGTGCTTCACCTTTTCTTTGGCAAGAAGTCCATTCCTATTTAAAGGTGTCAGCAAGGACTAGTCAGATTGGTCCTAATGCCTGGATATAGTTGTTGAATCCAGAACTCAATATCACAGAGCAGACTTTCCCAAGGTTTGAGGATTGAGATCAAGTCTGAATGACCCTGGATTTAAAAGCATCAGATTCTGTCAGTTGTCTTCTTGAGTTTATCCCTTAATGGCTGTCTATGGTTAAGTAATAACAAACAAACCTGCTTGGTGCTCTCTTGAAGTCTGGTTCTCTGGCTTTTGAGATAGGATATTCAAGGGTAAGCCTGGCTGCAGTGCATACTGGGTAGTTTGAAAGTGAATTTCTTTAAGAAAGAAACACATATCAACTGATTAGAGCTGAATTTTCATGTTTGATTTGAATGTGTGTGTGTGATAAATATATTTAATTATTTTTCCTATTGGTTTTATTTCTCTGAGAACCCTAATACATAATCTTAAAATGTACTCTCTTATTCATGTATTCATGTATTAAAAGTATGAGTTATATAGAAAATATTTACATTCTTATCAAACTGATCACAGCTATCTGAATGTGTGTTGGACAAGAGGTCAAACTTTTTAGACATTAGGATGCTATGTAACAGATGACTGCTCCATGGCATTGAATAGATGAAAGACAATTTCTGTAAATCATTTTCTTCCTTTTTAATTTTAAATAATCCCAATACTAAGGCTCTAAAAATTGTTCCAGTAGAAAAGACCGTACCTATATATTTATTTTACGTTATTTATTTTTGCTGTTGTCGTTAGATGTCATCGAGTTGGTTCTGAATCATAGTGACCCTATGTACACAGACGAAACACTGCCGGGTTCTGCACCATTCTCACAATGCTTCCTATGCTTGAGCCCATTGTTGCAGCCAGTGTGTCAATCCATCTCTTGAGGGTCTTTCTCTTTTTCGCTGATCCTCTGCTTTACCAAGCACGATGTCCCTCTCCAGGGATTGGTCCCTTCTGATAACATGTCAAAAGTACTTAAGACGAAGTCTGGCCATCCCTGCTTCTAAGAAGCACTCTAGCTGTACTTCTTCCAAGACAGATTTGTTCATGCTTCTGGCAGTCCATAGTATATCCAGTATTCTTCACCAACACCATAATTTGAAGGCATTAATTCTTCTTCGGTCTTCCTTACCCATTTTAGAGCTTTCACATGCATATGAGGCCGTTGAAAATACCATGGCTTGGGTCAGGACCACTTTAGTCCTCAAGGTGACTTCTTTTACTTTTAAACATTCTAAAGAGGTCTTTTGCAGCAGATTTACCCAGTGCAATATGTTATAAGTAATATACATATGTTATAATGTGCATAATATATACTTACACATATGTCATTTTTGTAGGTAAAATTTCCATAAGTGAAATTCCTGTGGCACTGTATATTTTTTTAAAAATATTTTATTGTACTTCAGGTGAAGGCTTACAGAACAAATAGTTTCTCATGAAACAGTAGTACACATATTGTTT
>NW_004444260.1:14587-20960 GCF_000243295.1 Trichechus manatus latirostris
AGACCATGGTCCCCACAGCCCTCCGCCCAGCAATTCAGTCCCTCAGGGAGTTTGGATGTGTCTATGGGGCTTCCATGACCTTTCCTTGTACAGGCTGTGCTAGTTTCCCCTGTATTGTGTACTGTCTCACCCTTCACCCAAGATACCACTTATCTATTGTGTGGCACTATATTTTTTGCACGCTTTATTTTTATTTAGTTTGATCTTCAGTTGCTAATGACTGCTAACCCTACAACCACTGAACAAGTAGTTACTGATCCAGAACAACTAAATGCAATAGGGTATGCTTCTATTCGTATGCACATTTTAGTAAATCATTTTGTAATGTGCAAAGATAAGAATATATATATTTTATAGCAGTAATCATATAAACTAGTTGGCAATTTCAAATATTCATGTATATTGAGCTTTATTTATATAGCTATAAATAATGATACGTATCTTTTAGAAGGACACATCTGTATACTAAGCAAAGGCATCATGATCACAAGAAGATTTCTGTGTGTATGTGTGTGTTTTTCTTCACAATCAGTAAGTCAAATTTGGCCATATGGTGATCAACAACATTTACAGAAATTATGTGGATATAAATAAACTCTAGCCATCATGATTATAATCAAATGAAAAAATCTCCATAATTATATTTAGTGTGGCCTTGCACCTGTTTTCTATTCCAATGACTTTCCCCATCTATGAGTCTATTATCAGGATTCCTCTGTCATGCAAATATTTTATTGAATGTCTGCAAGCTTCAACATTCTTTTTCAGGTGTGATGATGGATTGGGAGAAATCCAAGTCAGGTTCCCTGTTATCAGGAACTTCATACATAATAGGTAATACTCGACCACTGTAAATTTAATCGGCATAGTACTCTTGATGCAGCCACTTGCAATTTAATCAATAAAATCTGTGTGAAGACAGAAAAATGGTGAAAATTACACCATGACCAATTATTAAGAATCAGAAAACAATCTTGTTCCATTCTCTGAATCAATATCCCATGCTTATAAAAGTAGTTTCAACTAGACTGAAAGAAACTTACCTAGCCTTTTAATTCATCATCTTCTAGGCTTAGTCTCATGACCTACAGAAGGACTATTAATGTGTGATTATTGATATTAATCTATATGTACATGTACACAAACCTACAAGAATTGGTGGATACAACCTGAAAAAATACTAATGCAAGCAATTTAACAAAAGCATTTAGACTAGAGTGAATAATTGCAACAATTGTCATGAGATAGCATCTTTTTTATTGATTAAGAGAACCATTTTTCCCTATAGGTTGGAATAAATGATTGTGGGGAAAAAAAGGAAATAAAATACAGCTACTTATAAGAATGATTCTTTTTCATCTTTTTAGCTCTGTACTTCAGAACTGATTGCTAAATGTGAGAAATTTCCCACTGCTCCAAGAGCAAACTTCAAATTTGTTAGCATGGCACATGTGTTCTTTGGAAATAATACAACTGCTCCTTGGCAAGACAGTTGCCTGCAATTCCTTGCATTCTCATGGATTCGTGCCTTAACAGCGTTGTTCCATTTTGGCTTTTACCTCTTATTGGCATATATGGTGAAAACTTACTCATGTCTCACAAACACATGTAAATGTCAATTCTTTCCCAAAACTAACACTAAGGCCCACTGCTATACACACAGGGTCTTTATCGCTCTTTCTGTGTTAGCACTGCACTTTGTACATAATTCTCTTATTATACTGTACTGTATTATGTATTTAAATTGCTGCCTCCATTAGGACAGGGGTCACCTACTATTTGTCTTTCAATTCGCAATAATCAGTAGACTGCCAAACATTATTCAATAAACATTTGTAGAATGGATGAATAAATGAAAAGATAATTTACAGTTAACATTATGACCAAATAGAGTAAGATATATGAAAATATTTTTAAAATAAACATAATTTATGTTGTCATGTGGTAATTCATTTATAATAACATGAGAAGTGGTACAACTGCAGGCACTATTGAGATTTGTCTTTATACGTTTCTTTACAGATTGAAATGAGAGACATACTTATGGAACACAAATAGTCTGGGTTCTTCCTGATGAATGAGAGAACGAAAAAACAGATTATCTAGAAAAATATTTCTTTGAACAAAGCTCCAGGAATAAAAATGTTGGAACATTTCTGCATTTCTACTTTGAAAGAAATATAACAGTTACGACCTTAGTTTGTTATGGGCTATGTGCACTTAACATTTTATAGGTAAATCAGGTCATTTTCACAAAATATATATTGCATGCACACCAGTACACAACCATTGCAATGCAGTAGGCAAAAGAAACAGAGACCTGAGATTGTCCTACAATGATTATGAAGTTATTAAGTGGAGTAATACCCACCACCCAGGAGGACATTGAAAGGCAAAGTCTTGGCATTCGTTAAATAGTGGATCAGCTATGCATCATTTCCGTCTCTACCAACACCAGCCTCAGCCCTCAACCCCAGTATAAAGAACAATATTATCCATCCTTGTATTCTCAATTGCTTTCTGGTACTGCTATCCTTACTGGATCTGCCTACACCAGAAAATAATGAAGAAAGTTATTGCTGACCCCATCAGCCCATACTATATTTACTAGACCTCACTTCCAAGCCAAGATTAATCTATTCCACACCCAGGCAAGTCCCTTCTAAGAGACTATAATCAGTACCATGTCTAACATTACTTATTGCTAATGTTTGTTGCTTTTCAGTTAAGGCTGAAGTTGCTTCTATAATCTATGAGGAACTAAATTGCTTTACCCATACTCCTGTGCAGTTTCTCTCCACTTACTCTACATTTCATGATTATCTTCCTTCTCAAATCTTTTGCCCTTTCTATTATCAGTCAATTCTCAGAACACTTCCTACCCAAGCAAACTTGGGTTAAACTCTGTTAAATAAATTTATTTGATTTTAATACAGATAATTAATTAGTATAAAAATTCCCCTCACGCAATGGGGTAAGGGGGTCTATCCAAATTCAAATACTATTTATTTTATTAGTAAAATATAAACAGATAAAATAGCCAAGTTTTTTTCTTTCTTTCTTTCTTTCTTTCTTTACTGGCCGCATAGAAAATACTACATGGTCGTGACAGGCTGGTGAAATCTAAGCACGTAAACCTAATTTGTCTTCAAAGGTCAGGTTCTACCTTGCCAAACGCTAGCTTTTCTTTTAAACGTGTGGTTTATGGTACTAATTTGTTTCATTTGTAAGTCATATCCCATCTGTAGTAAGGCTATGTTCAAACTTCATCGTGAAATTTTCCAATTCATAGCCTATTTAGTTATTTCACACCATAGCAATAGCCAATTCTCTTCCTCTCTCTCTCTCTGTCTCACACGCACGCACAGACACACATACATACACAAACACACACATACATCTAATGCTGTTTTATTGTCAAACCAATTTGATCATTTGAACTGCAGAAATCACTGGGCCAGGACATGACTGATGTGTTATTTTTCAGTTCCTGCAGACCAAACTTGAAAGGATACAATTGATTGAGTGGGAGCCATTATTGTTGCTAAGAAAGCTGAATGACTCTCAGAAGAGTTTATTCAATCCCAGAATAAAGAAACCTCAGAAGTGAAACAGATTTTACTATTTAGCCCAAATTGTGTCAGTGTGGACTCCTTCATAGCTATTTTTTTAGCATTGACTTGAGTATTAAAAAAAAAAAGCCCGTTGCCATCGAGTAGATTCTGACTCATAGCGACCCTATTGAACAGAGTAGAACTAACTGCCCCATAGGGTTTCCAAGGAGTGGCTGGTGGATTCGAACTGCCAACCATTTGGTTAGCAGTTGTAGATCTTAACACTGTGCCACCAGGGCTCCAAATACTTAGGCATAATAAAAAATTTCAAGTCTTAGTGAAACAGATTTCACCTAATTAGAAATATCTTTCTCAGGGAGATGTTGGGTGGTGTAAAAGGGTAAGGTACTCGGCTGCTAACTGAAAAGCTGGAGGTTTGAGACTACCCACAGGCATTTCTGAAAAAACACCTCATGATCTACTTTCTAAAAATCAGCCATTGAAAACCCTATGGAGCAAATTTCTACTCAGACACACATGGGGTTGCCATGAGTCAGAATTGACTCAAGGACAACTGTTATTATTATTATTATTATCTTTCTAATAGATTGCAAATCCAAGGATCTTTTATTCTTCTTTAATGCTAAAGCATTCTTGCCATAAATATACATATTGTATTACTGTTCATAACTGACTGCTTTTTTGACCTTAAGTCCATTTAATGGATATAAACTAAAAAAAAGAAAAATCCACTGCTCTCAAGACAATTCTGATTCATACAGAAGCATGAAAACAGCAATATTGTGTCTTATAGGTCTTTCCATCTTGAAAATACTCCAGGATGATTATAATTTAATATTTTACTTTAAAAGGCCAGTACACAAAATCATGGATTTGTCTTACCCCTAACCTTCCTAAAAAAGACAAACATTTCCTCCTCAAGCATTTTTAAACCTACCTGCCTGTAGTATGCCAAATAAAAAATTCCATACATATATTTTGAGAATATTCAAACATTTCTATGTCTAGTAACAGAAGTATTCATTTGAAGCTAGAACTCTGTCAGTTAAAGCGCGTGTTCTTCAACTACTGATGACTTTTACATTTTTGAACAGAAAACAATCACTAACAGCTACAACAAATTACCTTGAAGTAATTCACTCAAAGTTTATCTTGCTTGTAAGTATGTTAAACTAAATGAGGTAAATAATTTTATTAATAGCCTTGATCTCATCCTTATGAATTTTTCTGAAAAATAATGAAGATAAATTTTGGAGACATTTTCAGGTGAACATCTATATGGAATCTCAAATGCCAAAAAAGTATTTCTAGAAGACTTAAGACATTTTTTTTTTTCTGATTGTTTTGCCTTTTCTTTCTCTTCCTTCCTTCTTTCTTCCTTGTTTCCTTTCTTTCTTCCCTCCCTCCCTCCCTCCTTCCTTCCTTTCTTTTTTCCTGGCTTTATTTCTCTGCCTACAGTCTCTGTTACAATACTGAATAGAAGATTTTATAATGAACATTCCTATCATTTTTTTAATCTAAAAGGATGCCAATATCTCAATGTTATTCACTATCTCACAGTTTTTTCATATACTTTCTCAGACAATAGAAAATCTTTTCTATTGTTAAATTCTCCATCTCAATAATAGGGGCTGACTTTATTTTATTTTTAACTAAATTTTTTGTCTTATTGATCGTATGATTTTTGTTCTTTTTTCTGTTAATCTTAGAAATTTTATAATGGATTTAAAAATAATAAGGTCTGTTTTTACTTCTGAAATAAGCTGCACTTTATCATATGTTATTTGCGTATTTTAAATTTATTTAGCTAATATTTTGGTTAGAATTTTAGCATCTATGTTCATGAGAGATAGAAACAAAAATTTTTCTTCTTTAGTTTATAAAGTGCTTATGCTGGTTTCATAAAACAAGCTTTTTGCTAAAATCGAATATTTTTTTACAAATTGTTGCTATTTTTTTCTTTAAAAATATAGAAGAAACCCATTGGAAAACCATCTGTACCTAGGAATTGTATGCAATCTTATTTTAAATAATGGATTAATTTTTAAAGTTATAAAATTATTCAGATTTTTAATTTCTATGTGAATTTTGAATTGTAAAGGAATTTATCTAAATGGTCAAATGTATTGGCAAAACTTTTTTTTATTATTTCAATGTCTTAAGTCTTTGAGGAAAATAATCTGGGTTTTCTTTTTTGATCAAACATTAGTATAAGAGTTTATCGGTATGATTAACCTATTAGCCTTGTCATTTTTCTCTATTACATTTTTGATTTCTATTTCATTAATTTTTTCTTTGTTATTTTATTTCTTTTTATGATCTTTTGTTTGTTTAACATTCTTTTAATAACTTTTTGAGATGGAAAGTAAAAGCATAATATTAAAAGTATTACTATGTAAACTAATCACATTTTCCACTTCATTAAGGGAAGGATAACTCATAAAATGATATATATGTTTACCTCACAAAAAGTTCCACAAATTGCAATTAGAAAAATGGCTATTACAAAATACTTTATCAAATTATTTAATTTTTAAGTATCTTATTTAAACAAATATATAGATGAAAGTATTTTCTCAATCCCTATAAGAAAGGTTAAAAAGGTCATTATGGATATGACTTATAAGTGTCTATGGATTATATACTTCTTATCCAAAGTTTAAAACAGATGCAATGCTAAGAACCTAGATAGAAAAGAGATCAAACATCTGGGTTTAAATTTAAGAAATCAAGGCTTACATTACAAATATGTGACTCATGGTTCAATTTAGGAAACAAATGCAAAAGTTAAAAAAAAA